>NC_138772.1:57446589-57651589 GCF_965119305.1 Pelophylax lessonae
GCTCTCTCTGTACCCCACCATTCCTCTGTAATCTCTCTCCTATTATCTGCTCTCTCTGTATCTCTCCATTACTCTGTGATCTCTCTCCTATTATCTGCTCTCTCTGTACCCCACCATTCCTCCGATTTCTCTACTATCCTCTGCTCTCTCTGTACCCCACCATTCCTCTGTGATCTCTCTCCTATCTTCTGCTCTCTGTACCCCACCACTTCTCTGTGATCTCTCTATCTTCTGCACTCTCTGTACCCCCACCATTCCTCAGATCTCTCTCCTATTATCTGCCCTCTCTGCACCCCACTATTCCTCTGTGATCCCACTCCTGTCTTCTCTGTACCCCGCCATTCCCCTGTGATCCCTTTCCTATCTTCTGCCCGCTCTGTAGCCCACCATTCCTCTGTTATTTCTCTTCTACTCTTTGTACCCCACAATTTCTCTGTGATCTCTCTCCCATCTTCTGCCGGCATTCTGCTCTCGCTTTCATACATAGGTTTATACACATCAAGCATTTTACAGGTATAACCTGTAATGTCTAAGCCACCTACATAACCTCATATCCCTGAACAAATCTGCAGATGAACGCCATTTATTATGTAGAGTGCTGTTTCTGCAGACTAATTAGCCATATTTCTCTGCTGCAAATAATGTTTAAATATTAAATTTACTTTTATTTCTGTGGAAAAAAAAAAGTTTGGCTAATTGGAGTATATTATTAATATTATTTTAAGAGCTATCCTAGGCAACAAGTAAAGTCAATTAGTGAACTGCTGAGGAATTTCCAGAAAACACAGCAGCTATATAAAAGTCCAAAACAAATTACCTTCATCTAAATTCAATGTAAAATATTAAAGGCAAAATCCGAGTAGCTTCTTATATGTGACCTAGGTGGGGTCTACTTCGTGTTGTGCAACTTACTCTCTTGCTTGGTGTATCACCAATCAGATTCAAAATTCCATGGTAGATTTGGATGTGATTGGCAGTTGTAAGTATAAGGCCTCATGCACACAAGGCATTTTTTCAGCTGCTTTTAGGAGCATCAGACTTTTTTTTTTTTTTGCAGCTTAAAAATGTTCCATGTTATTTTATGGCCTTATGCACACACAGACGTTTTGAAGCTGTAAGTGGCATAGGCGTTTTCAAGCTGCAAAGCTTCAAAAAAAAAAAAAAAAACCCAGGGCCTGGCCTGCGTGTTCTGAGGACCAGTGTTAAAGCTGTAAAAATGTCTGACGCTGCTAAACGTTGCTTAACGCCGCAAAGAGAGAGAGTTAAGAGTGTTTGTAAATGATGACCTTGTAAAACGACCCGTTCATTGGAGGAGAGCAGCCTGAGTTCCCAGCATAGCTGACCACGATGTGTTCTCCTGCTTAGTATGGTCAGCTTTTAATTGGAAATCTAGGGGGCTAGCAGGAATGCCAGGGATTTCACACAAAGGAAGGAATACATTCACACAAAGGAAGGAATACAAAGAACAGGATACTCTCTCATACAAGTACATGGTAAAACAAGCAATCTGGAATATGAAATGTTGGGGTAAAACACTTTAACCACTTGCCGACTGCCTAACGCAGATCTACGTCGGCAGTCAGCCCCTCACAGGCAAAGTGACGTAGGGCTACGTCACTAGCTTGTGAGGGTCTAGGGAGCGAGCGCGCGCCCCCGGAGGCGCGCTCCCGCGTGGTCATGGACCCCCCCGCGCGTGTGACCGGCGGACCCGATGTCCGCCGGTCACTCTGCGATCGGCGGGGGAGAGGGAGAAAGTCAGGCGGCTTGTGTAAACAAGCTGCCTGTCATTCTCCCCTGTGTATGAAGGATGATCATACGGTTCTACTATGTAGAACGGTTGATCACTCTTCATACATCTGAAGCCACAGCCAATCACAGTAGAAAGCACGCCCCTAGGGACACACATAGCCCCTCCCTTTCAAAAAAAGTTAACCCCTTCACTGCCAGTGTATTTTTACAGTAACAGTGCATATGTATAGCACTGATTACTGTAGAAATGTCACTGGTAACCCCAAAAGTGTCAAAAATGTCAGTCAAGTGTCCAATCTGTCCGCCGCAATGTCGCAGTACCACAAAAAAAAAAAAAATCGCAGATCGCCGCCATTACGCGTTAAAAAAAAACCAACAAAAATGACAAAAATCTTTCCCTTTGTTAGTAAACGCGATAACTTTTGCGCAAACCAATCAAAATACGCTTTTTGCGATTTTTTTTACCAAACATAGGTAGCATAAAACAAATTGGCCGAAAATGTTAAAAATTTTGATTTTTACATTTTTTGGGGGGGGGAATTTCATATAAAAAAATGTGAAAAATATTGCTATTTTTGCAAAATTTACGCTCTTTTTTTGTTTATAGCGCGTGATCAAAAAATCGCACAGGTGATCAAATACCACCAAAAGAAAGCTCTGTTTGTGGGAAAAAAAGGACGCCAAATTCGTTTAGATACAGTGTCGCACGACCCCGCAATTGTCCGTTAAAATCACGCAGTGCCAAATCGCAAAATACCCCCTGGTCAGGAATGGGGTAAAATCTTCCGGGGCTTAAGTGGTTAAATGGATTTTAGATAAGAAACAAACACTTTTAAGCCTTTTAAAAAAAGGTCGTCATTTAATATATGAACCAGAGGAAAAGAAGAGGTGAATTTCGCCAAATCAATGTTATAGTCTTAAGGTGCTATCTTCCTTATGTTTTTACTCCCAAGAGAAAACCCAGGACTTTAAACATAGCACACAAGAAGGGTTAATTACACAATAAGATGTGCTTATATATAAAAACTGTAATATTTCATTATTACAGAATATTACAGCCCAAGTTTAGTCAAAAGTTTTTTTTGTTTTTTTTTTTTAAATCAGCACAAGGGATGGTACCTACAGTCATTGAGAATTGTCCCTTGTGCTGTTGGCTGAGGTTGTATTCATATACATCATATGCACTTCTCAAGAATACTGACTACCCCCACCCTTTGAGCCCCCCTCCCCCACTCAGAAGTTATACTGTAGCTTCCATGAATGAAATGTGATCTATGACTGGAGGACAGACAATGAATGAAAGATCCGACTCCTCCATTCATAGATCACGTCTCATTCAAGAGAGAGTGGAGAGAACCGCTGCTCTGGGGCACAGTGCTGGATCAAGATCAGGCTCAGGTAAGTATAAGGGGGGCTGAGGGGGGATCCTAATCACAGAAGGTTTTTTTTTTTAACATTATTGCAGAGAATGCATTAAAGCTGAACGCCAACTTTCTTTTCACTAGAACTTAATGGAATGATTAGTCCCAGCATAGATCATACCTCTGTACTATGTTACTCTGTTGTCTGCAGATCCTCTGATATTCTGGGTTTAGTTAAGGCTTTATACCATGTGACATTCTGTATAGTCTGGAAGTAGACTGAGGGCCTTCCAGCTACTTTCTGCTTCACCTCTAGCCTAGAACATACCCCTCTGTAGACTTTCAGACTGTGCAAATGATGTAACTTCCTTCATAGCTCTGATGGTGAGATGGAATACATCCTAATTAGCATTCAATCCTGCCCAGTCACACCTACAGGAAGAGTCCAAACCTCCCATGTCCCTACTCACGGATCACAGCATTATTCAAAATTCATATACAGCCTGTTCTGATAGCTAGCTGTGCTGCTGCTGGGCAGGACTGAATGAATCAAAATTCAAAGTCAATCCTGCCCAGTTATATATGTTGATCAGTGTGAACAGGGAGAGTCCCACCTCTTAGATCTCGCCCTCCCAGAGCCCTGCCCTATGTGATCTGAGTCATTTACATATGAAGGAAACCCCTTCATAATAACCTCCCATGGCCCTTCCTCTGTAGTCTTGCAGTAAGCCCACTGGCGGCTAGTGCTCCATGGTCGGGGGGGGGGGGGGGGTGTCAGACGGACCACACCATACCCCCCGACCACACCAGCTCCAGCCCACACTGCCCCCCCACCCCCAGTCACCGGCTCACTCACCCTGGGCAGGCAGCGGCGGCGGCTTCCCCCTCAGTCTCCACCCTCCTCCGCTCCTTGGCCAAAAGCATGGCTTTTCCTTTCGACCAATCAGGAAAACGGGTCTCAGGACCCGCTTCCTGATTGGCCAGGAGGAGAATCAGTGTGGCAATAGCGAATATTAATACGCTATTGTCACACATCTGGGTGTGCTCAGGGCGCAGTGCTCTGCCCCCGAGCCCATCCTTTTTTGAAGCCTAGCAGAGCCTCTGGCTCTAATCACGTGCTCAAAAAGAAAAAAAAAAAACCCAATTGGAATCCATTAGGGGATTAGGACGGATGGATGGGGGGGGGGGGCGGCGCCCCTGCACCCCTAATGCACCAGCTGCCACTGAGTAAGCCAATATGCTTTGGCATTCTGCAGGACAGGAATTACACATTTTTACCTTCTTTGCAGACTAAAGAGTGATCTGCATTCAGACCCGGCCACATCAAATCCCAGAACTGAAACAAGGGACTCCCATAGCCTGCACTGAAACTACAGAGGCTCAAAAGCATGATGGGCTGTGTAGTTTCAGGACTGGTAAAGGAAGAAAACAGGAAGTCACTTCTTTAAAATTCAGCCAGGAGATGGAGTGACATCACAGAAACACAAACTAGCTTTTTACAGCTAAATGAGGTAAGATACAGATAAAATAACAGCGGGATTTTGATTCATTTACATGCATCTGTTTTGTGGAGGAAAAGCTAAAGTTCTGCTTGAAGATAAAAAAAAAAAAAACTGCGTTTTTAACCACTTTAAAAGCAACAAGCGGGAAAGTTAGGATATAATGGGCTAGCAGTTTTCATTCACAAGGAAACACATTTTAGAATTACCGGCATCACACATGAATATTGGAACACAGATTATCAGTAAGACTTACTTGCTTTTGCCTTTATACACAGTAGCATAGGAGCCTTCTCCTAGTTTTTCCAGTTTTTCATACGAGTCCGCCTTCCCGAATTTAGGACTCGTTGGCTGAAGAAGAGAAAAATACAGGAATTAAAACAAGAAATATATTTTGGTGGAGGATTATGATGGTCATGTGACTGAAATGATAAGATGGTTTCCTTAGCAGGGACACTATCATCAAATAAGTTCATATCGCCTTCTACATTTAGATCAATACAGACGATTTGCTATATGGATTTCAACAAAAATTATTTATAATTACAATTTGCAAATCATTCACATAGTATGGTAAGACTGGAAGAAATGACAGAATCCGAAAGGATACATAGCCAAAACAATTTAAGGTGAATCTGTGCTCAACTTTTAAGTAAAAGTTCTACTTAAAAAGACCCTGTCGCCAACTTAAAAAATGCAGGTAAAATCCCAGAAAAAAACAAGGGTTTTAAATACTGTATTTATTTGTATTTATTTGGGTAAAACACGCACTTCTTTCTCCTAAAAACGGAGGGCAAAACAACAGTGCGTGTTATACGCCGATATATTAAAAAAAAAAAAAGGCCAGGCAGCCCTGAGAGGCAGAGAGGCAGAGGGGGGTGGGCCGGGTCGAGGAGAAGGAAGGTCGAGTGGTCGCTGTCATAGCAAGTCAAAGGAAGTCCCGCCTCCTATGATAGACAGCACAGTGGCCCAATGCCGGGAAATGGGACGTCCATCATAGGCGCCGGGACTTCAGATGACAGCGGCCGCCCGTCCTCCCTTCTCCTCGGCCCGGCCTACCCCCACTCTGTGCAATGGCGCTGGCAAGGCTGCATGCTGGACACTGCGCAGGCGAGGCTGCATTGCTGGACACTGTGCTGGCGAGGCTGCATGCTGGACACTGAACTGGCCAGGCTGCATTGCTGGACACTGAACTGGCGAGGCTGCATTGCTGGACACTGAACTGGCGAGGCTGCATTGCTGGACACTGAAGTGGCGAGGTTGCATTGCTGGACACTGTGCTGGCGAGGCTGCATTGCTGGACACTGTGCTGGCGAGGCTGCATTGCTGGACACTGTGCTGGCGAGGCTGCATGCTGGACACTGAGCTGGCGAGGCTGCATTGCTGGACACTGAACTGGCGAGGCTGCATTGCTGGACACTGTGCTGGCGAGGCTGCATTGCTGGACACTGTGCTGGCGAGGCTGCATGCTGGACACTGCGCTGGCGAGGCTGCATGCTGGACACTAAGCTGATGAGGCTGCATTCATGGGCACTGGTGAGGCTGCATTTGATTAAAAAAAGTTCTGAGTTCAAAGCTGCTTTATTTACAATTTTTTTCCCTTTAAAGTTTTTTTCCTAAAATTTCCATGCTAAAATTGATAAATGTGGTACTTATTTGCAGGTTTTTCCTTTCCATGAATTGTTTTTAATCACTTGCAATGTACAGTACCTTTGAACTTGCTGAAGAATTCAACCACTCCAGAAAGAGTAGATTGCCTAACACAGTCCCCACCTTCCTTAAAAGTCATAGTCCTCTCCTCTTCTTCTCTTATATCAGAGTTCCCCTGACATCACAGTAGTCCTCATATGAGAATCTACATCTAAGTCGCCATCACAGTCCATCCTTACATCAGAGTCCCCTCTTACATTAGAGGGCCGGATAAAATGTTGCAGTGGGCCATAGCTCTGAGGCCGGGGGAGAGAGATAGAGGCGCCAAACAAGAGGCAGCATGTAGATACCAGGGAATTTATTGAGATGAAAACACTCACATATGCACAGGCATGGATAGTGTGTAGGGCACACTGTTCTAGCCAAGTCCTGGTGGCAAGCAGAGATCCTGTGTCCTTGGAGGCCTGATGAAGGAGCACGCATGCTCCGAACACGCGGCAGCCAGGACACGCCAAGCACTGCCACTCAAGTAGACAGGTGACGACAGCCGTCCTCCTCCCCTCCCAGAACTTGGAGCCCTGGAATCCACCGGCGCAGCCAGAACGCGGGAAGAAACAGGACCTCTGCTTGGCACCAGGACTCAGCTATAACAGCGTGCCCTACACGCTATCCATGCCTGTACATATGTGAGTGTTTTTATCTCAATAAATTGCCTGCTATTTACATGCTGCACTTAGATCGGCGCCGCTCTCTCTCTCCTCCTGTCCACTTATTACAGAGCCGCTTCATACTCGGCGAGCTGGCAACAGACTTTCAAAGTGCATCTAGTGTGATTTGCACCAGCAGCATGGACTCTTGATTTTGAATTATACTTTGATCTACACACTGACTGTCACTTGTTGACACTTGTTGCCAATTAATGTCACATTGCTCCCTATCCATCTCATCGACTGCCTTCCCCCTTAGAGCTCATCATTCTCCCCTCCCTCTATAGCAGTGGTTCTTAACCTTGTTGGAGGTACTGAACCCCACCAGTTTCATATGCGCATTCACCGAACCCTTCTTAATTGAAAAAATAAAATATGATTTTTTCAAATTCAAAACATAGGTATATATTTAGATATATATTTATACATAGGTGCACAAAATGAACAAAACCATTAAAAAAACAAAACCATAAAAAAAAAAAAAAAAAAAAAAAGGCTCCATAGCTCAGGGGTTAGAGCACTGGTCTTGTAAACCAGGGGTCACGAGTTCAAATCTCGCTGGGGCCTCCCTGCAAGTGTTGGCGACTGTATCTCAAAAAACAAAACCATTAAGAACAAAGAACAAAACCATTAAAACATGGGGTGTCAGGAGGGCACACCATGGGGTGTCAGGAGAGAACACACTGAGGG
This sequence comes from Pelophylax lessonae, assembly GCF_965119305.1. Lineage (NCBI taxonomy): Eukaryota > Metazoa > Chordata > Amphibia > Anura > Ranidae > Pelophylax > Pelophylax lessonae. The sequence goes on from NC_138772.1 coordinate 57,454,246, forward strand.
GGGAGGTGTTGGGAGGGCATACTATGGGGTATCAGGAGGGCACACTCTGGGGGGAACATACTGGGGGGAGGTGTTGGGAGGGCATACCATGGGGTATCAGGAGGGCACACACTGGGGGGGTTGGGAGGACATAGCATGGGGTGTTAGGAGGGCACACATTGGGGGGAGTTGTTGGGAGAGCATTCCATGGGGTATCAGGAGGGCACACACCAGGGGGTATTCACAATGCTTTATTGAGCTAAATGAAAAGGACATGCATTTCCATCTGTCAGCTAACAGCACCTCTATGCTAAGCTGCAGTAACTCAGCAGACGTAGCATTGAGGTCCTTGTATACGAATCCACCATGTACAGCTAGCTGAGCCTACCTCCAGGAACATGCACTCGGCTCCCTCTGCTCAGCTGCTCACACTTCCCTCTTCCAGGCGGGCGCGATCTCAGTGGTCAGGTACATCACCATCCCGCCCACTCACGCAGCAAGCAGGAGATGGGCTGGAAACCTGCTGGGGGAGGTACAGGGGGCAGAGTGTCAAGTGTCTATGTGTAATGGCTGTGAGTTGTCCCGACCGCAGCTCTGATTTCCCGGGGTGCGCTCGGCCTCACAATCAGTAATATTTTCTTGGGGGGAGCAATTGCCCCTTTGTCCCCCCCCCCCCGCCGAACCCCGGAGACTGACTCACCGAACCCCTGGGGTTCGATCGAACCCAGGTTAAGAACCACTGCTCTATAGCCTTAGCTTCTACTTTATAGTGTCACTTTAGTGACAGTTTTGAGTCCGCTGACATCATATTCAAGATGGCGGAGCCCAGCAGCAGTCTCCGAGCTTTTGGATGTCTAGCATATTTTATTTACCTATAAAAGTGTAAATGCATATCATTTTAAGAGTAGATTGATCTTAAGATGACCCTGTCGCTAGACTATTTCAGCTACAGATTCCAGAAGATGCTGGCACTGACCTTTATTACCCAAAAAAAGCTTCTTCTGTGCACCTCTTAGATTTGCTTTCCCTTTTTTTCCTGCTAGGGTCTGATTTGATGTCTATGCCTTGCCAAATACCATTCCAGTGTCCAATGAGACTTCCTCAGTGACCAGAAAAGGCTCTCTCACTGGATGGGGATGGCCGTTGGTGGAGCTTAACCAGCAAGAAAGGGGAAGTCCGGAACCAGTAAAAAGTTAAACTAAATTAGAGAGAACACAGAAGTTTTTCTTTAGAAGGTAATAGCGGGAATCTTGTTATGTATTCTTTTAAGCAGGGCAAATTTACATTAACCCCTTGGCACCAGACACAGGCAAATATGCAGCCTCTCGGTGCCTGGGCCTTAGCGCTGAGAGGCCGCATATTTGCGATTAATAGTGCAATGCCGAAAGCCCAGCATGGCGACCAGTGTGTAACCGAACGCTTCTGATCGCTGCATAAGATTGGGAGTTTTTGGATCACGTGACCACCATGAAAGCCAACTGTGGCGGTCACGTGATCTTAAGTCACGCCCCGCCTCCCAGCTTCTTAAACCTATTATAAACTACGGGAGGCGCGGTGTGAAGAGGTTAAAGTAAAACTATAGGCAAAACTTTTTTTTTTCATTTTGTATAGAGTAAGGGAGGGTTATATTTTGCCATCTGGTTCCAATATGGAATCTTCTCCTTCACTTCCTGTCCCATAGCCAAACGGGAAGTGAGAGGAAATCCCTGCAAATTAAAGGGAATCCCTTGGGGACCCCCAAGTCCCAAGAATTAGTGTCCCCATTGGAAGATTTTCCCCCTATTATTTTTCTGGGGACACCCCTAAATTTGGGATTTTCTTTTTACTTTCAAATTTAGTGACAATGGTAAACAGGACAAATAGAGAGGGTGAGTTGGGCAGCAAGGTGGCTAAGTAGTTAGCACTTCTGCCTAGCAGCACTGGGTCATCGGTTCAAATCCCTACCTTGACACTACCTGCCTGGAGTTTGCATGTTTTCTATGTGCCTTCTCTATGTGCCTGTGTGGGGTTCCTCCAGGTACTCCGGTTTCCCCCCACACTCCAAAGACATGCTGGTAGGTTAACTGGCTCCTGTCTAAATTGGCCCTACTATGTGTATGTATGAATATGAGTTAAAGCGGTAGTATCCCGCTTTTTTACTCTTTTACCTACAGGTAAGCCTATAATAAGGCTTACCTGTAGGTACAAATAATATCTCCTAAACCGGCATGGTTTAGGAGATATTTACAGCGCATGCAGCCGCTCGCGCGAGCGGCGCATGCGCTCTGAAGGTCCGGAGGGACCTTCAATCTATCTGCCGGGAGCTTGCCGGAAAATCACTCCCGCGCGTATGCGCGGGAGTGACGTCATCGCGGCTCCGGCCAATCATCGCGCCGGAGCCGTCTCTTCCAGCCAATCACCGCGCCGAAGCCGCCGAACCCGGAAGAGACGGCGAGGGATCATGGCAGCGCCCGCAGCGATGTCCGGGGGTCCTAGTCGGGGCTTCGTTCTAAGGTAAGTAATACATAATGAGCTAGTATGCGATGCATACTAGCTCATTATGCCTTTGTCTTGCAGGTTGTTTTTTTTTTTTTTTTTTTTTTAATTTTGGGTTTACAACCGCTTTAAGGACCTTACATTGTGAGCTCCCTGAGGGTAAGGGACTGATGTGAATATATATATATATATATATATATATATATATATACACTGTATATATGTGTAAAGCATTGTGTAAATTGACGGCACTATACAAGTACCTGTAATATATAAAGGGGAAAAAGACAGCAATAAAAACTGACAGGTGTGCTAATCCATCTCCACTCTATCCAAAGTTAAAAAAAAAAGTTTTGCCTTTAGTCGTCCTTTATGGTTTATTTTATCGTCTTGCTTTGACAAATGTGTGTGGTGCTCAAGAGCCTTGCAATTATAAACACTTTGATCATGGCCCCTATGTGCAAGGTCCTAGGAATAAAAAACAATATTAAACAAATAACAGCTTTCATCTGAGGCTTCTCACCAGAATATTTTGCTTTGTGAATTATTCACTTTTAAACTACACATGGATAAAAGAAAACAACTAGTAAGTGTAAATCAATCACCTGTAATATTAAGACACTAGATTCAGTTAAGTAGATGGGCTGGATCTCTGGTCTTACCAAATGCATTATACAGATAACCTAAAACCTCCTTATATGCAGTTTAGCATGAAGGTTTTAGAACCCATAAGGCTTTAAAAGAATAAGCTGGAAAAATAATGATAGTGTCCCCTTAAATAAAAAAAATATGGATGACATCCATATGTATTATATGGTGCAATGACAAATGTGGTAGTGGAGGTGCGGAGTAGGATGGTATCCCAAGAGATATTGTAGAATATTCATGCCCCAGACGTAGCGCAGGCAATTTTGTAACCGGTGGCACACATTTACACAGGAAGATGACCTGAATTGCTCCCAGATTGGTGTCTTATTTACATCCATTTATCCAAAAAATGTCTTGAACAGGACAGGAGACACAAATGGGTCATAGGCATAATGGAATCCAGATGGTGGAGTTACCTAATGTATTGCTTATGCATCGTGTTGGAGTGCACATATGTTGAACACTTGTTGAGGGACCTACTTTTTATCTATTTTTTTCTCAGAAGTCAATTTGTCTTCGGTGCTAGTGAATTTCTGACCTAATTTTTAGCACATTGAGCATTTTGTTCACCCTCTGCCTGGTGATACAAATAATCAAGCTTCAAAAAGGTACTGAGAAAAGCATTGGTGATGTTTTCAGATTCACAAAAATGGATTCTGACCAATTGGAATTCGTTTTTGAGATGATCATTGTCCTTCCAGTGTTTTATTGGTACATCGCTACCTTTGACATTAATTTCTGATATTGCCACAAGGAGATGAGTTGAAAATGTGGACTTGCACAGCTTACACTCCCATGATATGAAAGACCTTATCTCCACCATTTTGCTAAAAGAGCCTAATTTCTTTAAAGCCTAAAGCCCCGTACACACGTACCGATGGTCGGCTTACAAATGTTCCTCTTTTCTCCCCGGGATGTCGGTGTCTGCTGAAAAGTGCAAAGACAGCACAAGGACAGCACAAGAATTTTGTCCGCCGACTGCAGAAGTGATGTCATGTAATGGTTAACTTTCCCTGTGTTTTCTATTTTCTGAGCATGCCCAGTCTTGCAAATCTGCGGTCTGTCGGCCGAATTGTGTACTGACAGGCGAACAATCGTCCGTTCTGGTGTCGGCATACAAATATTTTCATGTTTGCACGAAAGACTTTTGTCCGCGGATTGTGCGCAGACATCTGTCGGAGGCACCATACTAACACGCGTACAATCGGCAGATCCTTCGTCCACCGACGTTTGTATGCCGACGATCGGTACGTGTGTACGGGCCTTAACTCCTGGTTTCATTTCACTTTAGTTTGTTTGGGCCAAGCTGACCTAAACAAACTATTTCCTTTACTAATACATGCGATCGCTGTCAGTGCTGTATAAACTGTATGCAGAATCAGCTACATACAGTACACAGCTCAGTGCATCAGTAGCAGTTTGGGGATTTCCCATCTGTCCATTATTATGTCAAGCTGAGCGCTGTTCAGCCATTCACAGGCAGCTTTGTATTTTATGAATGAACACAAGGCTTCCTCTGATTGCCTGATGTAGAGATGGTGACCTCATCCAACTGCTTCTTCACCTTCGCTAATCACAAGAAGCCCTCAGTCTTATGAATGACTATGAGGGCTTCTTGTGATTAGCGAAGGTGAAGAAGCAATTGGATGAGGTCACCATCTCTACATCAGGCAATCAGAGGAAGCCTTGTGTTTATTCATAAAATACAAAGCTGCCTGTGAATGGCTGAACAGAGCTTATCCCAACTCGATTTTGTTATGGGAATGAGCGGGAAGTCCCCATACCACTGCCGGAACACTGCGCTGCATATTGTATGCAGCTGATGCTACATACAGTTTTTATACCACTGACAGCTGGTGCATGCATTCGAGAAGGAAATAGTTTTCTTGGGCTAACTTGACCCAAACAAACTGAACTAAAACCAAACCTGGATTAGGCTTTGACAAACATTTGCTTTAAATAGCATCTGTTGCCTTACAACACTGTGCTGCTTCCCCTTTTTATGTTACATAGGCTACTTGTGACAAGATAAACATGTCTGTAACTTCTTCAAATTTCCAGACTAAAATTCAGGAACTCAACCAATGTACTGAAGAACTTTGCCCAAGGTCAATTAACCCAACCAACATACTTTGGAATTCTATCCAAGGTCACTGAACCCAACCAACCGTTTTATCACAGTCACGTGATATTAAGGAGGAATTCTATCCCAGGCCACAGAACCCAACCAAAGTACTGAATAGGTTTATCTAAGGTCAGTGAACCCGACCAACCAATGTGCTGAGAAATTTTATCAAGGTCACCAAGCAACATTTGGTGGCCCAACCATAGGATCAAACATAAACATTATTCAATTTCTTGTTGCCACTTGTCTCAGTGACTGTCTCTCAAACGTGAGTATGATCTTCGCAATAGTAACACATACAGCATTAACCACTTGCCGACCGCTCACTCGAGCTCTACTGCGGCAAAGTGGTTAGTTATCGTCCAGCGACGTAAACCTACGTCACTGGACTCCTCCCCTTGTGGGCGGCACACGCGCACCGCCAGAGGCTCGCTCCCGCTGTATTCATTCACAGCGGGAGTCGGGCCAGGGGAGGAGCGGTAGCGATCGCCGCTGCTCTTCCCCGATCGTCGGCGAATCGAGTTTCGAGATCCGCCCGCTTGTGTAAACATAGCGGGCGGACCTCCTAAGTGACAGACAGTGACAGATTGCAGGGTTCGGCATTGCTGAACATGCGATCTGTCCCTGTGTCACTCATTCACCTCCCCCCACACATGTTAGTAAGCACCAGGCATCCATTAACCCCTCCCTCTCCAATAAAATTAACCCCTTGTCTACCAGTGTCATTTTTACAGTAACAGTGCATATTTATAGCACTGATTACTGCAGTAATGTCACTGGTACCCCCAAAAGTGTCAAAAATGTCAGTCAAGGGTCCGATCTGTACGCCGCAATGTCGCAGTCCCGCAAAAAAAAAAAAAATCAGATCGCCGCCATTACTCGTTAAAAATAAAAACACCAAAAATGACAGAAATCTTTCCCTTAGTTAGTAAACGCAATAACTTTTGCGCAAACCAATCAATATACGCTTATTGTGATTAACAAAACATAGGTAGCAGAAAACAAATTGGCCAAAAAAACATTTTTTTGGGGGGGAATTTTATATAAAAAAAATGTGAAAAATATTATTATTTCAGAATTTACGCTATTTTTTTGTTTATAGCGCAAAAAGTAAAAATCGCACAGGTGATCAAATACCACCAAAAGAAAGCTCTGCTTGTGGGAAAAAAAGGACGTAAATTTTGTTTGGGTACGGCGTTGCACGACCGCGCAATTGTCAGTTAAAGTCGCACAGTGCCGAATCGCAAAAAGTGGCCTGGACGTAAGACAGCAAAATCCTCCGGTGGTAAAGTGGTTAAAAACCAGACAAGCTGTAATGCTTCTCTACTCTACCAAAAGTGCTTTTATTGCTCTACTTGTTCCCAGCTAAAGAGATTTCCCCTCATTTCCTATCGGATTGACCAATGGTAAAACAAACAACAAAAAAATCCAAAAATGAAACAAACCATGCCGCACAAACTTCTTCTGAAAATTGCATAAGGCGAGTGCACGGAAAATTGGTGGTACAATGTAAATGCAATGAATAACTGAAGCCAGCATGCGAGATTCAGGTCCAAAGAGATTTACTGAAGTGCCATGTAGAAAAAAAATACTTTGGAGACCTGGGAGGTCCATTTTATCAAGATGAATGGCAAGCAGTGAAAGTACATTGTCATCCATATATGTGGATGACGTCATTTTATTCCTTGTCTGCTTGTCTGTCACCTTCGTAAAATGGACTTCAGTGTCTTGGAAATGTTGGCTTTCTACATGGGACTTCAAAATACGTCTTTGGACTTTATGTTGAAGTGCTGGCTTTCTTAACTATCTGTGCTTTATCCAAAACCAAAAAAACGAAAAAAATATTTTCTCACAATGTGTACAATACACAGAGGCATCATACACAAACCTATACAGTAGCACAATTAAATGCCTTCTATATGGTATGGGTGTATGAAGATTTTATCTTTTCTCAACATTAAAATTGGGTATAAAATTATATGCCTTGATCCCTGCGGTGCAATTCATTCTCGCCAGCCATCATAACAACACCTGCTTCTTTTTTTTTCAGGGAACTCCAGCGAGACAATAAAACGGAGTCTTAATGGAAGATTAAACCGAGAATCACCTGACGCCTCATACACAAGCTGTGGGGATTATATGTCTCATGCATTTTTTATGGCAGAAAAGCAGCTTGAGAATGTCAGACTTTATCACTACATGAACTTTCTGCAGCAGCTTTTTTTACTGTTATTTTGGTAAGCATGGGTGCAGATAGTATATTATCCGAGAGAGGATTGTTAATTAAGAGGAATGGTGCTATTTAGAGTATATTGAGTATTGCTTTTTTTATAGAGGCAGGTGAGCGGGGAGGAAAACACTTGAGGTGAAACAGTGATTGGGTTCATTTGAGGCTAAAGCTTTCAATACACATACAGAGAAAGGCTCAGACATTCTCTACTAACACACTGTACAACCAAAAGTTTGTGATCACCGGACCGCCGCACTCATAATTTCCACTTTTCGTGCTTGCATTTGGCGAGTGGAAATTAGCCTAGGGCGAGTGTGGAGCCACATCGGAGGGGGTTGTCTGGCACTGACTGGCGGGGTTGAAAGAGAGCCGATTCTTCCCCCAGGGAAGCCAGGAAACTGTAGAGAAGAGAGTGGAGAGCCAGCCGGATCACGCAGAGCAGAGATATTCCGCTGTGACACTGCTTGTATCTCAAACACTGGCCAGTTTCAAACAGAGCACACTGGTCCGATGCCGAGAAACTGAAGTAGTGTGACGTCTACCATAGGAGCCGTCAAGGAGGTGTGACTTTTTTTTGACAGCGGCCGGTGTTTCAGATACGGTAAATACATATATTTTTTGCTACAATCATTTTTTCATGTAAAAATAAATTTCACCATGCCTACAAAGTCCATTCCTTCTTCATTTCCAATTCACACAAACTGTGTCACAGTGGGAGATTCTCTGTGATCCGGTCAGCTCTCCTCCCTGTAGATCCTGTGCAGAGATGGGCTGCATTCATGGCCACTGATAGGCTGCGCTGATGGACATTGATAGGCTAGGCTTATGGGCACTGATGAGACTGTACTGATAGGCTGCGCTGATGAGCATTGATAGGCTAGGTTTATGCGCGCTCATGAGACTGCACTGATGGGCTGCATTGATGGGCACTAATGAGGCTACACTGATGGGCACTGACGAGGCAGCATTGATGGGCACTGATAAGGTGGCACTGATAGGCTGCATAGATGGGCACTAATGAGGCTACACAGATGGGCACTGATGAGGCTGCACTGATAAAGTTGTTGTTAATATTTATTTTTGTAACTTATTTCTGCATAAAACATTTACCAATGTAATTTCATGAGATCATTTACTAGGGCATGTATAGAGGCGGAATTAGGGGCGGGGCAGGGTAGTGGTTGGGTGAGGCAACTGGTGGTGAGTAATTCTTAAGGCCTGGCTAGTAGCTCAGGACCTAAAGCAGTTGTAAAGTCAGAAGGTTTTTTATCTTACGGCATTCAATGCGTTAAGTTAAAAAACCTGTGTGTAGCAGCCTCCCCAGCACCCCCTAATACTTACCTGAGCCCCATCTCTATCCAGCGATTTCCACAAGTCCCTCGGCTGTCGGGGACTCTCTCTCCTGATTGGCTGAGACACAACCGCATTGGCTCCTGCAGCTGTCAATGTCAATTAGCCAATCAGGAGATAGAGGGGTGGGCCGAAGGGCAGCTCCATGTCTGAATGGACACAGGGAGCAGCAGCTCGGCTCCGGTGCCCCCATAGCAAGCTGCTTGCTGTGGGGGCACTTGACAGGAGGGAGGACCTGAGAAGAGGAGGATCTGGGCTGCTCTGTGCAAAAGAAACTGCACAAAGGAGGTAAGTATAACATGTGTGTTATTTATGGAAAAATAAATGGGCCTTTACAATCACTTTAAATTTTGAGCCCTGCCTACAGTATATAAGAATTTTGGATCTTCCAAAACCATGGTCGTAAAAACGGAGTTGGTTGGCCACTACTTTGCAGAGATAACAGCCTCCACTCTTCGGGAAAGGCTTTCCACAAGATTTAGGAGAGTGTTAATGAAAAGTTGTGATCATTCAACCAAAAGAGCATTTGTGAGGTCAGGTACTGATGTTGGATGAGAAGACCTGGCTCACAATTGGCATTTTATTTCATCCCACAGATGTTCAGTAGAGCTGAGGTCTGGGCTCTGTGCAGGCCACCCCAGTTTCTCCACACCAAACTAATCAAACCATGTCTTTATGAAGCTTGTAACAGGGGTTTTCTTGTACCGCTCAGTACTAATCCCTTAAGACCCAGCACATCATTAATAACTCAGTTCATGGCTGTCTAAGGGCATGTATCTGAACTCTCCATATTCTTGGTCAGTGGAATGTTCATGCTTCAAGAACCACCATGTGGACACAAAATATACCGAAGCTGGGGCCTCCAGCACACCACAGAGTAGCCAAACAGATTGGTAGACCCCAAATAATTCAACCACTAGAGTCCCAACACCTCCAAAGTGTTTTTTCCAGCAGTTCTCACATGTAGAATCTCCTTACAAGAGAATAATTCCTCGAAGTAAAGTAATGTCCTTAGGGGCACTTGCTTTAACCACTTACCGCCCGCCCGCCGTCATATGACGGCGGGACGGTGCGGCTATTATCCTGGGCGGACGTCATATGACGTGACCCAGTAAATGCACGGCAGGCACGCGATCGCGGGCGCGCCGCCGTGCACTGCCGGTGTCGGCGTGTCCCCGGGACACAGCCGGTCACCGGCAGGGGGGAAACAGCCAATAGGCATGGCTGTTTCCCACGTGATCGGCTGTGTTCCAATGACACAGCCGATCACAATGGAGGCGGCCGGGAGATGACCGCGCATGCGCGATCGGGAGCGCGCAGCGCGGTCATGTCGGTGGCACTGTGTTCCGTAGGAACACAGCTGTCACCGGCGGTAGTAAACAGTCACTGACAGTGACTGTTTACTAAGTGATCGGCTGTGAATCCATTCACAGCCGATCACAAAATGTAAACACAGAGCAGTAACTGACTGTTACTAGCTCTTCACTCCTCATACAGTTTCCAGTATGAGGGGAGAAGAGCTAGAAATAGTGAGTTACTGCTCTGTACACATGTAAAAAGTAAAATCACACTAAAATCACAGTAATAAAGGTCCCCACACAGTCCCCAGCCCCCCCCCAATGTCACCTGTCACCCAACAGTCACCTCATCAGTGCCCAGAAATTGACACCCATAACGTTCACATGTGAGTGCAGCGATCGTGGGCAAAATCACCGCGATTCTGCCCGCGATCCGGAAATCATTGCAAATTGCGGGACGCCTGTGCGTTGCCCGTGATTTGCAATAGCACCCCAAACGCTGTGCGATGTTGCCGCCATTTCCGCCTGCCAAATCGCAGTAACATCGCGCAAACATCGCATGACGCCCAAAAAAGTACAAGAGTTTCTTTGGGGCGTCATGCGTTGTTTGCGTGATGTTACCTCGATTCGGCAGGCGGAAATCGCAGCAACATCGCACAGCGGGCAACGCACAGGCGTCCCGCCATTTGCAATGATTTCTGGATCGCGGGCAGAATCGCAGTGATTCTGCCCGTGATCGCTACGCTCACATGTGAATGTAGCCTAAAGTTCACCGGTCACCAGAGACTGCCATCAGTACCGCCGTGCACCATCGCCCGTCACCTGTCACCCATCAGTGACCATCGCCCCGTCACCTGTCACCCCATCAATCACCGTCACCTGTCACCCCATCAGTCATCGTCATCTGTCACCCCATCAGTCATCGTAACCTGTCACCCCATCAGTCACCGTCACCTGTCACCCCATCAGTCATCGTCACCTGTCACCCCATCAGTCACCGTCATCTGTCACCCTATCAATCATCGTCACTTGACACCCCATCAGTGATCGTCACTTGTCACCCCATCAATCATCGTCACATGTCACCCGGTCAGTGATTGTCATCTGTCACCTCATCAATCATCGTCACCTGTCACCTCATCAATCATCATCACCTGTCACCCCATCAGTCATCATCACCTGTCACCCCATCCGTCATCGTCACCTGTCACCCCATCAGTCATCGTCACCTGTCACCCCATCAGTCATCGTCACCTGTTTGCCATATACATGCAATCACTTACTGACCGCCTAACGACTATATGCGTCGGCCATTGAAAGCTAAATACTGGGGTTATGGCAGAAGATAGCCCCCATAACCCCGGTATTTTTTGAAACGGCGGGCGGTCGGCTTTCAGATAAGGGTGGTCCCAGTGGCGGATTCGCCGCGGAATTACCCTTACGGTGCAGGGGAAGAGGTGCCCCCCCCCCCCTCCTGCCGCGTCCCAGACGTTTTCCCAGCTTACCGGACCCGCCGGCAGCGGGGAAAACTATCCGGTCCCGGATCCTCAGAGACAGGAAGTCGAGTGAGGGCAAGATGGCCCTCACTCAACTCTATGGTCTTGGAGGACCGGAGCTACGTCAAAAGATGTTGCCTAGCAACCGGTTTAAAGGGCCGCTTTTTTTTTTTGCTTTTTTTTTTTTCCTCTTTCAACAATTTTTTTTTTTTTTTTTCTTTTTTAGTGTAGTTGTGAGGTGTGAGGTCTTTTTGACCCCAGATCTCACAATAAAGAGGACCTGTCATGCCTATTTCTATTACAAGGGATGTTTACATTCCTTGTAATAGGAATAAAAATTATCAAAACATTTTTTTTTTTTAAACTGTGTAAAAATAAAAAAATAATAAATAAAATAAATAGGAAAAAAAAAAAAAAAAAAAATTAAAGCGCCCTGTCCCCGTTAGCTCGCGCGCAGAAGCAAACGCATACGCAAGTCCCGCCCACATATGTAAACGGTGTTCAAACCATACATGTGAGGTATCGCCGCGATCGTTAGAGCGAGAGCAATAATTTAAGCCCTAGACCTCTTCTGTAACTCTAAGCTAGTAACCTGCAGAAATTTTTAAAATGTTGCCTATGGGGATTTTTAAGTACCAATGTTTGGCGCCATTCTGTGAGCATGCGCAATTTTGAAGCATGACATGTTGGGTATCTAATTACTCGGCGTAACATTATCGTTCACATTATGGAAAAAAAATTTGCTAAATTTACTGTTTTCTTATTTTTTAGATCAAAAAAGTGATTTTTTTTTCAAAAAAATCGCATTTGGAAGACTGCTGCGCAAATATGGTGTGATAAAAAATATTGCAACGATCTCCATTTTATTCTCTAGGGTCTCTGCTAAAAAAAAATATATAATGTTTGGGGGTTCCAAGTAGTTTTCTAGCAAAAAAATGATTTTAGCTTGTAAACACCAAGTGTCAAAAATAGGCCCAGTCTTAAAGTGGATAAATGGACAACTTTGTGTAAAGCGCTACTTGGATGTTAAGCCTATGTATGTGGCCAGGCTGTGAAAAAGTGTTACACATGTGGTATCGCCATACTCAGGAGGAATAGCAGAATGTATTTTGGGGTGCAATTTTTGCTATGTACATGCTATGTGTTAGAAATATTGCATAAATGGACAGCTTTGTGTAAAAAAAAATGTGTTTTCATTTTCTTTCCACATTTTCCAAAAACTTGTGGAAAAAAATGACATATTCAAAAGACTCATTATGCCTCAAAAATTATACGTTGGGGTGTTTGCTTTCCAAAATGGGGTCATTTTATAGGGGTTTCCATTGTCCTGGTGCTCCAGGGCCTTCAAAAGTACGATAGGTTGTCAGGAAATTATATGTGAAATTTGTGCTCCTAGAATGCCGGACGGTGCTGGTTGGATGTTAGGCCTCTGTATGTGGCCAGGCTGTGAAAAAGTCTCACACATGTGGTATCGCCATACTCAGAAGGAGTAGTAGAATGTGTTTTGGGGTGTAGTTGCAAGTATACATGTGCTGTGTGAGAGAAATAACCTGTTAATACGGCAATTTGTAAAAAAAAAATAAAATAAAAAAAAATCTTCATTTTGCAAAGCATTGTGGGAAAAAATTACAACTTCAAAAAACTCACCATGCCCCTTATTAAATACCTTGGAATGTCTACTTTCCAAAAAGGGGTCATTTGGGGGGTATTTGTACTTTCCTGACTTTTTAGTGTCTCAAGAAATGAGATAGGCCTTCAGTACATCAGGTGTGATCAAGTGTGATCAATTTTCAATGATTCACACCATAGCTTGTGGACTCTATAACTTTCACAAAGACCAAATAATATACACTTACTTGGGTTATTTTTACCAAAGATAAGTAGCAGTATAAATTTTGGCCAAAATTTGTGAAGAAAAATTACTAATTTGCAAAATTTTATGACAGAAACAAAGAAAAATGCGTTTTTTCACAATATTTTCAGTCTTTTTTTATTTATAGCACAAAAAATAAAAAACCCAGTAGTGATTAAATACCATCAAAAGAAAGCTCTATTTGTGTGAAAAAAAGGACACAATTTTTGAATGGGTACAGTGTTGCATGACTGAGTAATTCTCAGTCAAAGTGTGAGAGCGCTGAAAGCTGAAAATCGGTCTGGGCAGGAAGGGGGTGAAAGTGCACTGTAGGTAAGTGGTTAAGTGGTTGTAAACCCTTACAAATACCCATTGAAGTGACTACCCTTAGGTGATACACAGTGATGAAACAAATCTGCCTACGTGAAAATTGTACCTGCTCACCTGCAGCCCTCTCTTATCCAGAGCTATTCAAAGTGCACAATTTATACAGCTTGTCTGAGCTTTAAGAAAGATCAGTGGGGAGCTGAAGTTGCACTCTGCAGAGCTCAGTGGGAGCTGATTGGAGGGAAGAGACAACCCCCCCCCCCCCATCCCATCACACAGTACACAGGAACCGTGCTGAGGCCATCAATCACAGGCTGTGTGCTGGAATCCCTCCCCTCTCATGATTTTACCTCTTGGTGTCAGGAAGTGACTTGTACAGATAGCAGAGGAATGAGGCACCAGACAGAAGTGACACTTAGTGCTTTGGACAGAGACAAATACACAGTATATAGGAATAGGTTTTATTCATATTTAATGTTAGAGGTTTGGACAGAGGCAAGTACACACTACTTATGGATGTGCTTTGTTCATATTTCATGTCAGAGGTTTACAGCCACTTTTAACTCAGATCCCTTTACGAAATATAACATTTCCAGACATACAATACAGATTTTTTTAGTTTCGCATGCTGTACTGATACAGAAAAGGGGGTTGATTTACTAAAGGCACATGGGCTATTCACTTTACAAGAGATACCAAATCACATGCAAGGAAATAAAAAAGAAAAAAAGCATTTTACTTGCACGTGATTGGATGATGTAAGTCAGCAAAACGTATTTCATTAAGCTCTGGGGCACTTCGCCTCACAAAGGGAAGGGTATGTTTGCCTTCAGTAAATTAACCCCTACATTTCTGTATAAACCAGGAGAAACTCAATGCCCCTCAAAGTTAGCACAAGTGACTTCTATGGTCCTATTGCTCTATATTTCTAGGTGTAACTGACGGCTCAATCTCTGTTCCACAGGGGGAGAAGTCCCTCACTTCAAAAGGGGGGAAAAGTCCCTCACTTCAAAAAGGGGGGAAAAGTCCCTCACTTCAAAAAGGGGGGAAAAGTCCCTCACTTCAAAAAGGGGGGAAAAGTCCCTCACTTCAAAAAGGGGGGAAAAGTCCCTCACTTCAAAAGGGGGGAAAAGTCCCTCACTTCAAAAAGGGGGGAAAAAGTCCCTCACTTCAAAAAGGGGGGAAAAAGTCCCTCACTTCAAAAAGGGGGGAAAAGTCCCTCACTTCAAAAAGGGGGGAAAAGTCCCTCGCTTCAAAAAGGGGGGAAAAGTCCCTCGCTTCAAAAAGGGGGGAAAAGTCCCTCGCTTCAAAAAGGGGGGAAAAGTCCCTCGCTTCAAAAAGGGGGGAAAAGTCCCTCGCTTCAAAAGGGGGAAAAGTCCCTCACTTCAAAAGGGGGGAAAAGTCCCTCACTTCAAAAGGGGGGAAAAGTCCCTCACTTCAAAAAGGGGGGAAAAGTCCCTCACTTCAAAAAGGGGGAGAAGTCCCTCACTTCAAAAAGGGGGAGAAGTCCCTCACTTCAAAAAGGGGGAGAAGTCCCTCACTTCAAAAAGGGGGAGAAGTCCCTCACTTCAAAAAGGGGGAGAAGTCCCTCACTTCAAAAAGGGGGAGAAGTCCCTCACTTCAATAGGGGGAAAAGTCCCTCACTTCATTAGGGGGAAAAGTCCCTCACTTCATTAGGGGGAAAAGTCCCTCACTTCATAAAGGGGGAGAAGTCCCTCACTTCATAAAGGGGGAGAAGTCCCTCACTTCATAAAGGGGGAGAAGTCCCTCACTTCAAAAAGGGGAGAAGTCCCTCACTTCAAAAAGGGAAGAAGTCCCTCACTTCATTAGGGGGAGAAGTCCCTCACTTCAGAAGGGGGAGAAGTCCCTCATTACATTAGGGGGAGAAGTCCCTCACTTCAGAAGGGGGAGAAGTCCCTCATTACATTAGGGGGAGAAGTCCCTCACTTCATAAAGGGGAGAAGTCCCTCACTTCATGAGGGGAGAAGTCCCTCACTTCATAAGAGGAAGAAACCCCACTCCCCCGAAGGGGATAACTCACATTAGGACACAGAAGGTGTCTTTTCTAAGAGGATAGAGTCCTTCCCTTAGGTCTGCTTCCAAATACCAAAAAAAATCTCCACCCTTGAATGTGGGAGTCAAAATAAAGAGGGCCCAAACCCTCCTACAATCTAACTTTGTGCACAGGGCCACAGTCATGAAAAAAAGCCTTCACCAAACTGTTGAAAGTGCACAATTGTCTAAAATGTCCTTGTATGCTGTAGCATTAACAATACCTTTCACTGGAAACATCAAACATCTGATCTTGTTTACAAACTGTCGGCCATATACTTGAAGGTGTCCAGAAACCTTTTGCCTATACAGTTTTTGAATAGAGTAGGAATTGGTTCCTTTTTTCTGAGTCTGTCCCATTGGGGGTGCTTTTCCATTACTATTAGGATCAACAACACAAGGAGAAGAGATACATTTCCAGCTTACCTTCAGTTACAGTGACAGCTGTAAAAGGTTCGATTATCCATCTATATTCGAGTCAGGTGACAATGGTCACCAGGAAAAAATTGTCATCAGTGGGACACAGACAGAAAAAAAAAAAAAACAGCCAGGGGTTCCAATTCTTCCATTCTCTATCCAAAATGAAATAGAAAAAGAGTTTTGGTCTAATTTAAATAAGTAGCTTGACCTTGGTAAAGACTCTGTGCATCTTTAAGTTTATGGACAAAATAAAAAAACTTAGCTGTGCTAAAAAGACTAACAGTAAAACACGACCTCTTGCCATCCTAATCTGTCATTTACAACCGAGCAGAGTCAACAAGGCCACATTGACGACCACAGTCTGCAAATAGGTACGCTGGCGGTACACTTCCTACCGGCTTTCTGCAGTGCACTTGTAATATGTAGAGAGATCAATGAAAAAGCAGATGAAAATCACCTTCTCATTTCCATGACATTTCCCAGAATTGCCGCAGACATCATAAAAAAAAAGAAAATTAAAAAAAAAAAAAATGTCCTTGTGGTAAAATACATTTGAGAAACTTTATCTGGAAGGACTCGGGTCTTTTCACACTTTTCTTCTACAGAAATAATAAATGTACAGAACAAAACTATTTTTTCCTCCCTGAAGATATCATCCTTTCATGGCCAGGAGCCATTGATGCCTGGATGTCCAGGTCATATTTAGCAGGGTCATTTAACTAGACCCATCAACTTGAAAGTTTTTTAAAAAATAGTTACATTCCCAGAATGCCGGGACTGCTAACTGTCACAACTACTTACGCTTTTAACCCAACTGTCAAGCCATCATAACTAATCACATGTGTAGCATGATGGCAGTTAAAGATCAAACAGTGGCTAAAATGGCAGCTTCATTGGCTGAAAAGGGGTTGTAAACCCTTGTTTTATTTTAATAAAAATAACAAACATGCCTATACTTACCTGCTCTGTGCAATCATTTTGCACAGAGCAGCCCCGGTCCCCTTCTTCTGGGGTGCCGTGCCGGTGCTCCAGGCCCCTTCTCCTTATCGGGTGCCCCCAGGGAAAGCTACCATTGGCACAGACAGCGGGACTCATCCCCGCCCCCTTTCTCCCGCATCACTGGATTTGATTAACAGCAGTGGAAGCCAATGGCTCCTGCTGCTATCAATCTCTCCAACGAGGAGAGAGTCCGAATTCGGGGACGATTTGAGAGACATCTGTGGGGGTTCATCGCCCCCAAAGTAGTGCAGGAACTACTTTTGGGAATCGGTGCGGTGCCGCAAAGTCTGCATTGCTCCGATTTGGACAGTGCCGTTGCCGGCAATAGGCTCCGATTTGGCATGCGGACTGACATGTCAAATTGCATGTCAAATCGGCCCGATGCGAACGGGGGGCTAAAACCTGGAAGCTGATTGGTTACTATGCACAGATGAAGCAGATTCTGTGTGCACCAGTTTAAGTAAATCCTCCCCAGGCAAATTTAATATTCACCAAAAATTAAGTCCTAAGAGACAAATAACCATAAGGCCATTCCAACATGAGAGTGAACATTTAGCATTAGAGAAAATAGCCAACACTATAGGCTAAAAACATTTGATCAGCAGAGGAAATATAAGGGAGACTGCTGCACTGTGTCAAATCTATTGAGAATCCTGTGCGAACGCCGAAAAAATGGGTGTTTGGCTGAGCGAACCTCTAGCTGAAGTGGGAAATTAAAGATTTACCACTTATAAAATTGACAGCTTCCTTCTGGTTGTTAGTCCTACCAGTGACTCATCCCTGGCCAGTAAATTCACCAGGAATTCCCAACTGACAGTAAAGGAAAGCAGAAGAAAGGAAAAGGTGTGAGGTTGCAGTCTCTTTAGGTCTAGCATGGATTTTAAGGGGGACCCCACAAAAAAACAGCGTGGTAACCCCCAATTACCATGCCAGACCCTCGGAGTTCAAAAACAGGAAAAAAAAGCATAAGGGTCCATACCAGTCCCTTAAGCATGCATGCAGCCTGGGTGGTGAGGAAAGGGGGAGCCGAGCGTGCACCCCCCACCATACCAAGCCACATACCCTCAACGTGGGGGAGTATTTTAGACACAAAACATGGAGAAATATATTGTAGAGATGCATTTCATATATTTTTTTCCCCCAGACATGCATCGGAAATGGACATACTATGGTTGCTTTATAAATGCAACTTTTTTTTCAAAAAAGGTGACTTATCCCTTTTAAACATAACAATGTGTTCAGGCAACAAGCCATCAGATAAGAAGGACCCTGCCTGATGGTATAGGCTGACATGGAATAACGGCTTCCTGAAGGCTTTGACTTTACCAAATGCATATTAAAATATTTTTTAATTTCCTGTGAAAAAATTATATCAGAGCTCATCCTTCACTTATGAGGCGCCCACAATTACTGCAATATTATGAATCTTAAATCATGCAGCTATCCCACAAATCTGAGAAGTGAAGGTTGTGCGATAAAACCAGCTAGTTTTCAACACACTTATAACGGGAAATGATTATAATAGAGATCTGAAATTTAAAAGTGTGGATATTTACAAGTGAACTAATTTCCTCCAACCTGCAAAGCCTCCCTCCTAGACTTCACATCTTTCAACATACTATCAGATTTGGCTAACAGATTCCATATACAACAGAAATATCACTGTTTTTGGAAAATAATTTGGATACAGACCAGGCTTTAAAAGGTTAAAGATGGTACATCTGATATCCTCCAAAATGCTTTCCATGTACCCGTGGAGCCCAATCCAAGGGTCTGCATATTAAGCCTCCAAGCTAAAACCTACCTCCTTCAATAAAAAAAAATGCCAGAACCTTAGCAGACCATGGAAACTCTGGTAGTAGATAGTAAATGTTGGAAGGTTGGCGGTTTTGATGTGACCTTTTTTTTTATCAACAACTTAAGCTACCTTGCACTCTTTCATTGTCATGGCCTTGATCTGAACCTAGTACCTCTGCTGTGTCTGGTAACTCTCCTTGCTGAGCCACCTAGAATACTGGACAGCTCCCTGGACAGATCCTGAATGATCCTGATTTGAACCTTGTTTTGTCATGATCCATGAACCCTTTGCTTCTCCCATGAACTTCCTGATTTAGGCCATTTCTCTGGACTGTTTGCTAGATTATTGTGCTCTCTCCAGCCAATATCTCGCTCTTCTCACTCATGCTGTTGTCTGTATCTCTGCTATCACTCGTTACCAACCTTTGCCTTCTTCCTCAACTACGCATCTGCTTGACCCCAACCTACAACCACGTGTTACTGACCTTTGGCTTGTTTACTGACTATGCTTCTACTTCATCTCTACCTGAATTTTTCTTCCATCTGACTACATCTGCATGTCTAAAAGTTCCCAGCGCCTCTTTAAATATGCTGTTCTGGAATCCGGTAAGGTAACCTGGATGCATTTAACCTTCTGATTACGGATCACTCATTTCAAATGAACCAGGTCCAGGCACCACTGGGAACGTGCAAAATATTTTAAAGCGCACCTGTCAACAGTTTATCAACTTGTACAGGGTATAATATTGATTAGTAGACAGCTATTCAGGTGTTATTTCAATAGGTTCACTCTTATATTCTCCAAAATTTCATACTGGGTAAGTTAGGCATTGACCTATGAAGACTATGTCTAGGAATGTGCTCATGTTCTATGTCTAAACTGAAATAAAAAGAAGGTGATTATAGGTGTTTTGTGTTTTTCTTGTTATTGAGGGTAAGGGAAAGGGGTTAGTTAGCAGGGAAGAGGGTGGTTGAGGGAGAGTGAGATGAGGGTAATGAAGGGTTAGAGAAGGAGCGAGAAATAGATAGGAATGAGAAAGAGAAAAGGGAAGGGGGTCAGAGGAACCCATGTACAGGGCCGTCTTTTCCAATGGGCATGCCCGGCGGTTGCCTGGGGGCCCCACTTGCCCAATTGCCACACATGGTGGCAATTACTGTCCCCCAAAAGGCCAGAATCCAGATTAATTAGTTTACCTGGTGGTCTAGGGCCCCCCCGTTGTCCGCCGGGCCCCTCCGTTGTTGCCCGCCGGTGGCTCGACTCGAGTCTGCACTGCACACTGGTTGCTAAGGCCAGCCGATTGGCATCTAGCAACCAGTGACGTTCTGAGAGCAGACCCATGATGCACAGCAAAGGAGGAGGATCCTCCTCATCGGCTCGTCCTCCTCTCCGCGCCTAGAAGACTGGCTCCACCCACCTCCTCCCTTCATGTGCAGCCGTTGTGAAAGGTAAGGCAGCCAGCCCAGCTGACAGGCTGCTTGATTTTCTTTCTTTTTTTCACTCTCTCTCCATCGACACAAGAGACAACTACCTGGAGGATATACCTTACTATATATTGGTCCCTGTAATATGTATATAGTAAGGTATATATCCTCCAGGTAGTAGTTGTACGCTCTTGTAGTATATAGTGTTCCCTGTAATGTGTATATAGTCTATATACATATTACAGGGACCAATATATACTACAAGAGAGTACAACTACCTGGAGGATATACCTTACTATATACATATTACAGGGAACACTATATACTACAAGAGACTCTTGTAGTATATAGTGTTCCCTGTAATATGTATATAGTAAGGTATATACTCCAGGTAGTTGTACTCTCTTGTAGTATATTCTCGTGGGTGAATGTGTAGGCAGGGGGCCCCAGTGCACTGCATTCATTGCCCAGGGGCCTATAAGGGACTGCCCATGTATTCAGTCTCTGGTACAAGTCCTACCCGTGGTGGCATGGGTGTGTTATGGATCAGAAATTCTATGATTCTTTACTGAAGCTCACTGCAAATCAGTTTCCATACAACTTTCAGGACGATCTAGTATGAAACTATTAACTTCAGGTTACGCTCCTCCCATACCTCGCTATGACCCCACTGTCCTACTGACCATTCTGCTAAAGTACAGGAAGTGAAGACCACAGCACGGACCTCCTAGCTAAAGTTGGAATTTGAAATCTAGAGCACCAAAAGGTTTTGGGACTCCAAAGGTATCCTATAAAAATAGCAGAAGCTACCTGCACATAAAGTAAAGGTTTGGTGACTTTACCACCACTTCAGGTACACAGGTAAAAGGCTATTAGCATAGACTTTTTGTTAGTTTTTATACACTAAATATACTTGTCAGGGTATCAGACCCAATCATTATCAGTTTTATAATAGTAATCTGGACCCTCCATACTTCAGATGCATTTAAGAATTCAGCCTAGGACATGGGCCCTAAGAAAATAGGAGCTGGGTTACAATTGATATAATTATCTTCATCTACAATGATCTGAAAAATTCAGGATATATACAGCTCTCATTGCCTTTTAGAAAAAAAGTGGTTTCATCCTATAGTCTTCATCCATTCTTTGATGGTAGGCAATTTAAATGTAAAAATTGTACAATTAAATCATGGATTTTCATTTGACATTCTTTTTACATTTTTCTAAATGAGGTCTACTTTAGCTGTGCATTGTGTGAAAATTGTCTTTAAATTGCACAATTTTGTCAAAGTAGCAATGAATATAGGAAATTCAGCTTCAAGAGATTTCATCTCCCACTGTGCTATGAACTCTGTTCCACAATCAGTGTTTGTAGTTACC
The DNA here is from genome assembly GCF_965119305.1 of Pelophylax lessonae. Lineage (NCBI taxonomy): Eukaryota > Metazoa > Chordata > Amphibia > Anura > Ranidae > Pelophylax > Pelophylax lessonae. The sequence goes on from NC_138772.1 coordinate 57,476,096, forward strand.
TGATATGGTCTGCGCTCAATCTCCTCTTCTGTCACTTAAGAACCAAAAAAATGGCTTTATAGACTTAGTAAAGGTACATTTCTAGTGGATGCTTAATAGGGGAGCTTGGTAAAACAGAGATCAGCACCGTAGGATTAATTCCAGCAAGAAAACTAAAATCAGTTTATTTTTTTTACATTTTGGACAGAGTAGGGGAGGGTTAGCATGCCTGTTGAGTTTTTATTGTGATCTGCGTCCCCAAAGGGGAGATTTACCTGCTTGATATGTCCTTAGACAACTGACATTGGGACTGAAAGTAAGGGAAAGTACAACATTTTTAGTTCTCGCCAGAGCCAATCCATCTGACGTTCCATCAAAGAATCCATCAAAGGATGGATGGAGGGAAAATCTTCCAATGGGGAGAATTGTTGAAGTGACAACTGTCTAAGAGGGGGTTTCCCTAATTTTGGAGCGATTTCTTCACTCTTCTTGTTGAGTCTACTGAGGAATTGAAGGGAAATCTTTCCAATTTAAAACAAAAGTGTATTTATGCGCTAAAGTGTAACAAGTTACCCAAGAGCTGCACCTATATATCATCTAAATACCAAAAGTGATGTGAAAACATATACTGTATATACACAACCAGGGCATTTTTTCAGCGGGAATGTAGGGGAACGCAGATCCGGCACCTCAAGCATTGAATGTATATAATGGCAAGGGGTGCTGGGGTGTGCTGGAGGGTCTGTTGATGCTGACTTCTGGAGAATCTATTGTTGCATGAGGGGATCTATGTTTGCGTGGGGGGGTCTATTGCTGCTGGGCGGTCTATTGCTGTTGCTGGGGATCTTATGCTGCTGGGGGAAAATTATGAGGGATCTACTGTTGAGGGAGGGGTCTATTGTTGCTGGAGGTTTTAATAATGCTGGGTGTTGGGAGTCTATTGTTGCTGGGGGGAATCTCTTGTTGCTGGGGGTCCATTGTTGTTCGCTACAGAGGATCTATTTTATTGTCTTTCTTGTTATCCTTCATATATTCCATACAAATGACTTTACACTACAAGATGATTCTGTAATCTCTAAAAGGGGAGCTAATGAGAAGTGGGTAGGGGGGGAACCAAGTAATGGTGCTCAGAGGTGGGTAGGGGGTGGAGAAAAGAGACGGCTCCGTAAGGGGGAGTTCCTGCACCTATTCTCTGAGAAAAAATGCCCTGTACAGAACTATAAATTACAGTGCGCTTCTTGTTACTATGCAAGAAGAATAATACAGAAAATATATCAATATACAATCAGTAAATTGAGTAGTCCATAAAGTTCAATATAAAGTTCAATATGGATGTAAGTCCATGTGCCATTTATAAACGAAGCGTATAGTGAAAAAGATGTGTTTCTGGTTCTTCTCAAAGTGATGATGTATCCCACCAGGTAGCAAGCCATGTGAGATGTTAGGGAGTTACACTATACACATGCCCTCCACCGTAACCAAGCCTCTCACCAGATGGTCATGACCACCAATTACAGAGATTGTGCCCAAATACCAAGTAATAGACTTCTCCTGGAGTCTCTAAATATGATCAGTATGGTCACTGTGTTTCTACTAATAGTAATCACCAATACCCTCACCACAACCTCAGATCCAAGTCAGATAGAGAAAAAGAAACATAGGCCGCACATAGCGTGAATACTGCTAGTACACTTTATTAAAAGTTAAAAAACACCAAAAAAGGTACTCACATGGTTCTGTAAAATCATAAGCATTCAAACCACATGAAGCCTTGCCAACAGCCGGCATCTGCGGGCGTAATGACGTCACACGTTGGTGGCCCGCCACAAAAAAAGGCTTTAACCATTCCATACTCCAGCCAAAAGTTAAAGTTTTGGATATACACTTAAAGGGTTAGTTCATATTTTTAGGAAAAATTAAAAAGGTGCACCAATGCCTTACATCCTAGCCACCCTCTAGTCTCCACTGTACTTACCTCACTTACCTCCATGGATGATGAGCTGTCAGTGCCTATGCAACAGGTGCAGCGGTCCGGGGATTTGAAATCCCTGCTCTTCTCCCTCATCTTTCTGCAGGGCTTCCGTAATGGATAAAAGTTATTCTCTGTACTGGCGCTGACCATTCAGAATCCTTCTGATCCGTCCCAGAAGCCTTGGAGGAAGAAGAGGGAGAAGAGCGGGGATTTTAAATCCCAGGGCCGCTACATTAGCTCTGTGGGCACCGACAGCTCATCACCCATGGAGGGGAGTAAGGGTGGAAATTGAGGGTGTAACGTATTAGTTCACCTTTTCATTTTTCCTGAAATGTTAACACACACTAACGTTGAATTCAAAGCATGGCTATTTTTTGCAAAGTGTTCTCTGAATGGCACCCATGCTGAGCGAGCGATCTCCTGTGTTCACAAAGCAGCAGAGCACAAAATACACCGGCAATCACTACAACAGCGGTCCTTATTACAGTGATTTCCAGCTTCCACTGGGATCTTATGGGTATGCCACATAGATACTTACATTGGTCCAAGCTGGAAAAATAGCCAAACCTGGAGTTCAGCTTTAATTTATACTTTAAAGTAAACAGATATAGTCTATTCAATACATTTTTAAACTAAGGCTGTATTCACACTTTCCCATTGCAGGAATTCTATCCAACCTTACCGGCAGTGCAGGTATCATGGTATGGTCAGTGGTGTATTTAGGTTTTGCGCTGCCCTAGGCCGGACTAAACTGGTGCACCCCCTAATTTAAATATGATGCACCCCTTCCTGCAAAGGCCACACCTCTTCCTGTTTATGACCCGCCCTGTCATCTGTAAACCACAGACCACCATCACAGTCTATCAGTGCCCATCAATGTAGCCTCATCAGTTCCCATAAGGTCAGCCTCAGCAGTGCCCATAATCATACCATCATATCATACTAGGAGGTAGCAGTATGACAGCTTTATGGGGGTGCCAGACTGATTTGCCTCCTGGACCCTGCCCTCCAGCCCAATTCGCCCTATAAGACTGGCACTATACTAAAAGTGTGTAGCGCAAGCCAGCAGGGACCCTTTTTAGTGGACGAGCCAGGACGTGGCTGTTTTTTTTCTCGTGCGTATTGCAGCTTTTTGCTGCCCCCCTGCAATGTGCTGGCCTAGGCCTTGTTGGCCTAGGCCAAGATACAGCACTGGGTATGGTGTAGCAGTTCTGGCAGTGCAGGTACTATACTACCAATCAGACCTAATGATCGTATTTAGTACAGGACCTTGCTCATTCCTATTACAGAAAACTACCCATCTATGGTCGCTCTTATATTGCCTGAACAGGTGGACCTGTAGGCCCTGATTTAGGCCTGGTTCACACCTATGCGTTTTTTAGTGCATTTTCAGTTTGCAGAAATGCATTACAATCCATTTAATATGGCTTCCTATGGGTCATGTTCACATCTGTGCGTTTTTCACCACTGCGTTTTTTTGGAAAGAGTCTTTTCTTGCAGCAGGCTGCATTTTTGGCTCCATAGACTTCAATAGAAATGCAGCAGCAACACCAGAAACGCGTGTGAAAAAAATGCAAAACGCATCAACCGCAACCTGCATAGGTGTGAACCAGGTAGTTCAAGCTTCCTCTTATATCTCTGCTAAGCCTGCTAAGCTGGGTATAAACATACCGAAAATTCAGCCAGTTCAGCACGAACCGGACAAAATTTTGGTATGTGGGTACCGCTGTCTGTTCAACAGAAGTCAGTCTAACCATAAATGGCCATGCTGGAAAACCAGCATTCAATCAGCCTGCCTTTCGTGTTGTTGGACCAATAAAGAAGTGCAAGAAGCGGTGGGCTAAACCATCACTTTTTTAGCAGAAGTCAGAATGATCAAGTACTTGGGTTTTCCAGGTTGTTTGTGTAGAAGTCTTTAGAGCCGGTTCACATACAGGCGACCCGACTTGCCGGGGCGACCTGTGAAGTCGTGGTGCACAGCGTGCACCGCGACCTCGGAGCGACATGCACGGACTTCATATCATTGAAGTCAATGCAGGTCGCCCCAAAGTAGTACAGGACCCTTTTTCTAAGTCGGAGCGATCTTGGCAGGCGACCCACGGCGACTTGTCAGGCGTCCAAGTCGCCTGACAAGTCGCCCCAGTGTGAACCGGCTCTTAGGGTGTCCCCATACCACTTGTACACAACTATTCAAGCCTGAATGAGGTCCGATCCCCTCCCCCATTTGCTCATCAAAAAAAATGGGTTTTGGCTGGAGTCCCACATCATGCTGAACTTGGGGATAAGCAAATATTGCCTAAATACAAGAACCATGTATATTCTTCTTTGTATCTTGGGAGTTATTTGTGTATTTCTTCCAGATCTGTGCAGTAATCAAGTGTGAGACTTCCCCTGGAGAGTCCTGTAATAAAAAGACTGGTCACTGCTGTACTCTTTCCTTTTGCAGGGTGACTGGTCCTGTCTCCGCCTTCTCCTGTAATTTCATGCAGACAGACAGTAGAGGGTGCGGTCTGCTGAGTCCCCTCCCACAGCTCTGCTCTCTGAACAGGCTCTGATATCACAGCTACATTTGCAAGGTAATATCTGTGTTTGTAAAGGAAATTGGTGCAAAGTGATTGTATATCTTTTGTGGCTATTGAGGAATATATTTATATAAAGTTTTTGTGCCCAGAGCTCAGCATTAAAAAAGGGACCTCTGCTGTGCTCAGGGTTATTCTAACACTGGGTTTAAATTATATCTACAAACCTATTTTAGTTTTTCATAAAGTAGGAAATGATTACAGCACAAAAAGCAGCTAAATTGCAAATGTGACAGGAAAGCTTCAGCTCCATCACCATCCCCGCCGTACTAACTCTCTAACGCGTTTCATGCATCATGGATTTAATCAGGCTACAGCTAAGCCCATGACTGGTGCAATGCATTAGGGTGTAGTTCAGGAGGGGATGGAGCTGAAGCCTTCCGGTCATATTTGCAATTGAGTGCTTTTCAGTGTGTGCTTCCATCTCTCCTTGTATGCTTCTGCCTATCAGGCAAATAAAGCCATGTGGGAGCTGCATCCCACAGGGAATGAATCCCCAGATGATATACAAGGCTATTAGAGGAGAAGCGTTTTGACCTCAGGCAACGTAGGTTTTTTTTTTACTGTTAGGGCTACAAGATTGTGGAATTCTCTACCACAAGAGGTGGTTTCTGCAGGAAGTATAGCTACTTTCAGACTCTTAGACGTACATCTCAAGGATCAGAACATTAAGGGGTATGAGAGATGATTACGGCCACACGTGCCTACACAGGTTGAACTGGATGGACTATTGTCTTTATTCAACCTCAAATACTATGTAACTATGACTGAAATAAGGGAGCTTGGAGAGGCGCTATATGTGTGAATGGGGTTCAGAAAATTATTAAAGTTATTGTGTAGCACACTCCTAGTTTAGAGTAGGCTGCTAGGTAAATTTAGTTTAGCTCCCCTTTATTCAGTGGATGTGATTGCTTTGGGCTGCTCTGAGTTTCACTGGCTGTGGGTTTGACTGTTTCTGCTGCCTTCGGGATCGTTCTAGAATGTAGTGGGCTGGATGAAGCAAATAAGCACCAGAATATTTATGTTGTCTCAGCCAATCCCTGGGGAAGAGTGCCCAGATGGTGGCTGCACATAAGCATTAATAGTCTGAAGCCTGGAGCTGCCCTGTTGTTGTCCAGGAGGAGAAGTTCCCAGGCTGGAGGGCTGCTGCCCCCTCCCAGGCAAGCCAGTTGACACTTGTCAAGAGAAAGAGGAAAGACACCATGCCTAAACTGGCCAATGTACCCAGCAAGCTAACACCACATCCCTGTTTAAACATAGGACAAAAGAGGGGTGAATGGTATCACTAACCCTGCGGGCTCTATTGGCGCAATGGGTGGGCGTGAACCAAATGGTGGGATTTTATAGGTGAGGCTTGCTAGGGTATATATTTTAGATAAATAATAAGGAGACAAAGTAAAATAACAGAATTTTATTACAAAACCGATAAAAACAATCACATACAGTGATATATATTCATAGCATAAAGATACTTGATGTACAAAGAACCATTGAAGTGTGCTAGGGGCCACTTGTGTCCGACATGTTTCGCCAGCAGGCTTCTTCTGGGACAATGCAAGAATGGTGACCTCTACTCAGGTTCTAAGTATGAATAACATACAATCAATTTACATAAGTACATATGGTTAATTACAGTCAATTATTGGTATAGCAATATATTAGGGCTCACCAAAAGTATCTAGAGCATAGCAGCAGTATCAGTATCCGTATATCAGAGATCATTGCGATTTATCCAATGGTGGGTAACCACCCTGAACTAAATAGTCCAGCCAGACCTGGCCCCGCTACTTTGACAGGAACCGGACCGAGCTCGGTCGAACCAAAGCAAATCTGAAAAAACCAACAATCCATAAAAAAGAGGAGCTAATTACTAAGAATCCCATATACCACTAGAGTAAAAAGAAGGGACTCAGGTGTATATGAGTATAGTATCGATAGGTCTCCGAAAGCAGGGCCAAAAAAGTGAGGAGAGATTAGAAGAAAATAAAGATAAAGAAATCAACCTGAAGTTGTGAGAGTGAAGAGAGGTTGAATAGGGTGAGCCAGCAAGATTTCAGGAGGGGTAGATAAGGCCAAATATGCAGACAAGCTGCATTAAAAGTAAAAATGTAGCGTGTAGATAAGGACCAGGTGCATGCTAAATAGTGCAGAAAGAACTCCGAGTGTCCAAGACTTGTAGGAGTATGTTTAGAGATAAATTCAGAGCCGACCCAGTAAGTGATAATGAATAAGAGGGAAGGGATGTGACAAAGGTTGAGAAGTAGCCACAAAAGAAGAGGCTGGTGAAAAATAGTCCCAAAAAGGGCGTGCAAGCAGGAGACCGATATGGTAGGACGCTTACCTTGGATGCTCCGATCATCTGGTAACAGACAGCCGCGCCACTAGTCGTGGCCTGTCTGTACCATGCCGAGTTCGGCGTTATAAGCGGGGTCCCACCGGAAGTGATGAGGTACCTCATGACCTCCAACTAATCACTTCCGGTGCGGGCGCCATCTAGCGGTCCCAGTCAGAGCTGCACCAAAGGCACAGATGAATCGGAGCGCTGCACATCCGCCATAAAGGACAGGCGGACTCGGGGAAAAAACGTGGGAGGAGAAGAATAGTACAGATCTCAACAACACCACCCCCGGCTTGGCGCCCGAGCCCCTGTCAAAAACAAGAAAAGCAAGGAAAGTACTGGCACATTGGATTTGGTCACAAATTGATCCCCTAATGATATACAGGATTCCGATCTAATGGAAATACTAAAAGGAAAAAAAAAAGAAAAAAGAAAAGGTGTAAATCAACATATTGTAATGAATGAAATAATTTACATTGGTATCTTGCAGCGCATGACCGCCATAAGTTATGAATTCATTAGGTAATAGACACCCATAAAGATAATCACCTGGAAGGTATACAATAGTATCCTATCCTAAATTATGGCAAATTGGTAGGTTACTGTGATGTTAATACAGTATTTTGGTTATTTTAGGCTGCATCGAAATAGGTAAACGGATAGTATAAACGGCACAATGTATAATCAGATGTGTCATAGGATAATAAAACAGAGAGGAGACGAGCCTAAGGAAAAGGGGGGGGGGGGTTTTGATAAAATATAATTACTCCTATTAACATTCATATGGTCCTGGATTTACTCCAGAAACGGTTTGAATGACAAAGCTGTGTTTAAGCCAGGTGGTCTAGTGGCCTGTAATTTATAGATCCACTTAGCTTCTGCTTTGAGGATTGCATTATCATAGTTTCCACCTCTTGGGTTTTTCTTAATTGCTTCTAATACAATGAATTTAATGGTATGAGGGTCAAAATTATGTTTTAAGCCCACATGCTTACAAATGGGTGTAAACATGAGTCCAGTGTCCATGTAATAGAGGTGGTCTTGAATACGTTTCGCAAAGGGTCTAATAGTTTTACCAACGTAAAACGCCCCACAGAGGCATGTAGCTAGATATACAACCCCCTCAGTGAGGCAAGTAGCCCTAAATCTCGGTTTCAAGATCCCTCCCCGAGGTAGAGAAAAGGTATAACCCTCTCCCACCCAGGGGCATTCTGAACATTGACCACATTTGTAAGTGCCCAAACCCCCACTGCTCCGTGATAGTCCTCCTCCTCAATAGATTTATGATGACTATGTACAAGTCTGTCTCTAAATGAGGCAGATTTACGATAAACTATCTCTGGATATGGTTTAATGTATTTAGAGACCGTGGTATCGTCTGCTAGGAAGTGCCAGTTGTTATCCAAGATTTTCCGTATAGTTTGATGTTGGGAACTATATTTAGTGATTAATTTGGTAGTGTTCATGGGTTTAATCTGACGTGAACCAAAAATAAGCTTATCCCGTGGTTGGAGATTGGCTCTTTGATAAGCTTTTTTAAGTAGTTAATTACTGTAGCCACGGGCCAGGAGCCTTTGCTGTAGGGCCTTGGCTTCTTGTTTGTAATCCTCATCCAAAAAGCAGTTGCGTCGTATTCTAAGATATTGTGAATACGGAATACTGCGTATTAGAGATCGTGGGTGACTACTTGTATAATGAAGTATAGTGTTTCCCGCAGTATTTTTGCGGTACAGAGAGGTGTAAATACTACCTTCAGGTGTAAGATACACCATAGTGTCAAGAAAGGCTATTTTTTGAGTGTCATATTGAATGGTAAATTTCAGATTATAATTATTGTTTGATATGAAATCCATAAATTCTAAAAGAGTGGACACCGAGCCTGTCCACACAACGATGACGTCGTCGATATACCTGTAGCGGGGCCAGGTCTGGCTGGACTATTTAGTTCAGGGTGGTTACCCACCATTGGATAAATCGCAATGATCTCTGATATACGGATACTGATACTGCTGCTATGCTCTAGATACAACTTTTGGTGAGCCCTAATATATTGCTATACCAATAATTGACTGTAATTAACCATGTGTACTTATGTAAATTGATTGTATGTTATTCATACTTAGAACCTGAGTAGAGGTCACCATTCTTGCATTGTCCCAGAAGAAGCCTGCTGGCGAAACATGTCGGACACAAGTGGCCCCTAGCACACTTCAATGGTTCTTTGTACATCAAGTATCTTTATGCTATGAATATATATCACTGTATGTGATTGTTTTTATTGGTTTTGTAATAAAATTCTGTTATTTTACTTTGTCTCCTTATTATTTATCTAAAATATATACCCTAGCAAGCCTCACCTATAAAATCCCACCATTTGGTTCATGCCCACCCATTGCGGCCTCTCTGGGGCGCCAATAGAGCCCGCAGGGTTAGTGATACCATTCACCCCTCTTTTGGACTTGTCAAGAGCTCTTTGAGGTCCCAGCAAAACTAGAGCTGGGGCCTAGCTTCTGAAAATCTCTGAAGCTAAAGGAAGGAGGATTTCACCTAGGATCCAGTCTGTTCTTTTGGGGGTAAACGCTACAATCAATTTTATTTTATACCCCATTCGGTAGATATACTATCACTTTTTGTCCTGTAGGTGCAACAAGTAATTATAGGAAATTACTTCAAAGGGAGTTCATCTCACTCTTCTGACTGTACAGGTGCCCCCATTGGAAGATTTACACTCTGTTCCTATTCTCATGACAACTCAATATTTTAAAATTTATTCCACTTTCCAGTGAAAATGGTCATCAGGATTAACAAGGAGACTGAATCTACCTAGAAAAGACACAGGCACTAATAAAACACCAACAGTGGTTCCTACCATTTTACATTCTGTCCAAAGCAAAAAAAAAAAAAAAAAAAGAAATGTGGCTTTAGACATACTTTAACACAACTATCAATTATATACTATTACATTGTGTTGGTTATAATTTGAGAGAGTGTTTTTTTTACGCAGAGACTTGATACACCACATGAGCAACAAAAGTGACGGTAGAGCATCTTCACACTCTAGTCACCCTCCACCCATAACTTAATTCTCGGTTTTAGGCTGAGCGGCTGTCAAACAGACAGAAGTCGCAGATTCTTTTGCATTACCACACTCTATAAAAGTCGTTTCACAAACTTCACAAACACCAGGGGAGTGGATGTCTGCGACGGCAATCCTGATCCCACCAGACTCCCATCCCTGTGCAGCGTTCTTACCGAGCTGGGGCTTGAATGTCGTCTGACCTTGGGAGACTCCTTCCCCACGGATGCGCTCTTAAAGTTAATGCATGCATTGTTTTCTGAGTGCACCCTCTTCACCTGGTTTGCTGCTTTTTCGAAGGGGTCGAAGCTGCTCTGAGTCCTCTGAACACGCACTTTCTTGTCCTCAGGGATGGTGTCCAATGGTTTGATCACAGAGTCCATTCCCTGGCAGTTGCGTGTAGACATCTTCGTGACACATATCTGCAAGGGGAGGAGAGGAAGAGATGAGTACACAGAGCGGAGTGAACAATAAACACACGTAGGTCTTATCCCAGAGGATAGACAACCTCGTGAACATGGCCCTTTCAGCAGGATGCATTGTTTGCCGAGGACTCAGCAATGACTCCAGTAATCAATCCCTTTCAACAGAAACGTAAGACGCCTTTATCCACCTGTTGTAACCCAAACATGAAAACACCGCCGTCACCTAATACAACCTCTATGTGCCAGAACTGAGAATCCTCTGCCAACCTGCAACTTCGAGCCGGGACAAGGCACTCTATTACCCAAGGCAAAGGTGCCAAAATACTCCTCACCCCTCCACCAAGTTTTTTAAAAATGTAACACTCAAAAACAAGCAAAAAATTAAAAAAAAAAAAAAAAAAAAAATATATTATTTATATATATATATATATATATATATATATATATATATATATATATATATATATATATATATATATATATATATATATATATATATATATATATATATATATATAAACACACACACACCACACACATATACATATATATATATATATATATATATATATATATATATATATATATATATATATATATATATATATATATATATATATATATATATATATATATATATATATATATATATATAAATAATAATATATATATATATATATATATATATATATATATGTATGTATGTATGTATGTATGTATATGTATGTATGTGTGTATATATATATGTGTGTGTGTATATATGTATGTGTGTATATATATATATATATATATATATATATATATATAAACACACACACACCACACACATATACATATATATATATATATATATATATATATATATATATATATATATACACACATACATATATACACACACACATATATATATACACACATACATACATATACATACATACATACATACATACATATATATATATATATATATATATATATATATATATATAGTGTGTATTTACCTTTCAAATATTTTTATTTTCATTATAAGGCAAGCAGTAAAAGAAATGCGTCCTACACATGGCACAGTATAATATCCATATAAATCCTTATGGTTACATTTACAGTAATAGGGATAACTTTTCCTGTAACCAGACACGCATATACCAAAAAAAGGGGAAGCAAATGTGCAAAAAGATCCAACCAATCATCCTTCGTTTGGCACTCCCCTAGTTAGGTGCTAGGATGCTAGGTAAAGTCCTCTTCTCCTCTGTAATTAGTGGAGCAGTTGCGAATTGTTTTGAACTGACCATGGTCTCACAGGCTGCAGTTTTTATTGCTTCTCCCTGCTTTCTGGAAGGCTCCAGAACATTGGAGTGGAGCAGGTCCAATGAGCAGTCTAACTATTTGCAGGGTCCCAGCCAATCCCTGGAGAAGTGTGCACAGTAGGTGCTCCAGAGAGGTGTGGGTCTTATCCAGGAGAAGTTCCCAGCCTGAATTGCTGCTGCACTTCTAGGCAGTTCAGCTGAAGGTCTGCATGTGCTCCTTGAGGTCCAAGCTAGGATAGAGCTGGGGGGGGGGTTACTTTTCTGAGAACCCTTGGAACTAATTAAGGGATTTTATCTGGTCTGGGGTGCTCACAGGTAAAGTCTGGCTGATATTGGAAGGGGGCATCCAAGGAATATATGAGTACAGACCTGAATGTAGGATGGATAGGTGCAGTGCTTTAAGTGGCCCAAAAGAGGTGCCGGTACTCTATTATAGCCTATAAATTCCCCCCCCCCCCACCCCACATCAGGGTCCCCACAGAGAACCCCCCCCCCTGGGCTGGGACTCCGGAGCAGGGGGACTCACTGGTGGTGACTGGTTTGGCTCTGGAGTGGGAAATATTCTTGGGGGGGGGGGGCAATTAAGGAAGCAGATGTCCAAAATGAGCGTACTGGTATGCTAAGGCACACGGAGAGGTGGCGGTATTATCAAGAGCCATATTTGGAAGTGGCGGTACTGAGTACTAGTGCATACCGGCCCACTTAAAGCACTGGATAGGTGACTGTGGCTGCTGCATGACTTTTGTGCATCAGTGCTAATGCTTGTCTGGTCTGGGGCATTATTTATGGTGTCTTGGGATGGCTATACACAGTTTGAATCCGATTGGTTCAAATCTGAACCGTTATTGGGTGGGCTGAATGTACCAAGTTGACTGATCGATCAATCAACTTGGGTACAAGCAGCCTGTTGGATTCCCTATGGTCACTGTCTTCTACCAGTAGGGATGGCTTGCCCCCCACCAGGAGAAGACAATGACCGGAAGCAGGAATTAACACTGTGTTGACGGGGGAATCGTGCTAATTTCTTTCCTGCAACCAAAGAAAATTCACTCCATGTATGGCTTAGATCAGTGGTCCTCAACTCCGGTCCTCAGGGCCCACTAACAGGCCATATTTTAAGTATTACCTTGGGGAGATGCAGACTAGAGTAATGCAATCACTGAGCAGCAATTTATATCACCTGGGATGTATTTCAGTTATCTTGCAAACCTGGCCTGTTAGTGGGCCCTGAGGACCAGGGTTGAGGACCACTGGCTTAGATCATCCCCTTGGTTACTAAAGGGACTGATATGAAAAGCAGGGACAAAGTGAACAGTGTCCTCTGGTTACAGTTTAGTGTTCATGGAGTATCCCACAGCTCTGTATACCCTATCCAAGTTTATTCAACAATAAATATCATCAAAAAGGCAAACCCATAGACATTGAGCCAGAGAGAGTGTGTTACTGTGTGCCTGGCTACCGTTGCACTAATCTGAGAGAAGGAATATGTGGTAAAGCAGCAGCCCTTGCGGGGGTGAGCACTGCATTGGATATCATTATTCAAACTATAAATAATGTCTAGAAACAGGGGCTGACTGGCAACTTTCGGCCCAGGGGGCAAGTACAGTCCAGAGGCCCATGGTGCAGCGACTCGCCCCCCCCCCCCCCACTCTCCCTCTTCCCGGCCTTCTTCTGACCCCCATTCCAGGCTGAATCCCGGTTCCAAACCTGGCCAGCAGGAGGCGGTTGGGGAGAGCTGGGACAGCTCGGTTGGGGCTGTCCGGAGGGGAGAGTCACCAGTGGGGCATGGAACCGGCTTCTGCTCAGACACATTTTACACCATCCATGCTGGGGGCTGCGATCTGTCCTTTTCTTCATCCTGCACTCAGTAGGTCAGCAGCAGGGACTTTTTACTTCTCTTCACCAGGAATCATTTAGGCATGTCTGTGGCAGAAGCAGTGCAGCCTTTTTACAGGGCATCAGTGTGGCCAAGGGGGCAATTGCCCCCCTGCCCCCTAGCCCAGTCCTCCCCTGTCTAGAAATAGCTAATCTCTTCTCACTCCTCTATCAGCACGCTCCTTGTTAACTCATTTGAATGTAGCAAACTTCACTGGCTCCCACTCCTGGCCCTCCCTCTCCCCGTCTGAGTATTGCTGCAAAGATGACTGCAGGAGGCTGATACTCAGGTACTTATACTAGCTGCATTTCAAAAAATACCTTTAATGATTTTTGAATGAACACAAAGCTGTGTTTATGTACAGAATGTCTTTTATATCTGCTCGGAGTTCAGCTTTAACCTTTCTTTTAAGCAATGTCTGAAAAGGAAGTGCCGTCTCCAGGCATTATCCCTAGAGGGTTACAGTCGACTGTGACAATATTGTCCCCAGGGCCCTGATGGAAGTGTATGAATCATCTGCTTAGGGACAAAACAAAGGCCAGACTAGGGTGGGGCCATACAAGATCAGAGATCGTTTGGTCTGGCCTAGCTACTGTCTGTCATGCAAATTATCCGGAAGCCATATTTTTTTATTTTTGCAAATACACAATGAAGAATCATTCTCTTTTATATGGGGAAAGTAAACAATCCTTAAAGCTAAACATGCAATCAACATACAATTACATTTTTTTATCCAATTCATGTATATTTGAAGAAATACCTAATTGAGTCTCAGTGATGCCATCACTGGATCGGTCTGCAGGTCTTTACTTCATAGCAAGATTGAGTTTGGTAGAAAGGGTTGCCAGGCTCCTGTAAACATCACAGCACCCTGCTGAGGGTATGATATGAAAGAACACATCCCCAGCATCCTTTTATATGTGCATTCCTGCTGACTATAGGATGATGCAGACTTTAGCTGTGCAATCTGCTGATCAGTTGCGTGATTACACTCTAAAGCAGGCTTTTTAACTCAGAGGAACTCTTGGAATCATTTTCAGATGTCATGGAACCCCTGCTAAGATTATTTCATCTAGGGTCATTAGAAAAATGCTCCTTCTGGTGATCAGCAGAAAATAGGCCACTCTAATCGTCAGCTAAAAAGATCATTGGCGTCATGCTACCGACTCTGCCAAATGGCGATGGACCTGGAACTTTCAACGCCTCAGGCTTGGTGGCCAGTGGGATAAAAAAATGTATACTGGCCCCTGTAGTCATTAGACTAGTGCCCAATCATTAGTATCAGTGAGAGGAATAGTGCTCCCTCATTGGTATCAAGTGGGAGGAATAGTGTTCAGTCATTGGTATCAGTGGGAGGAATAGTGTTCAGTCATTGGTATCAGTGTGAGGAATAGTGTTCAGTCATTGGTATCAGTGTGAGGAATAGTGTTCAGTCATTGGTATCAGTGTGAGGAATAGTATCCTGTCATTGGTATCAGTGGAAGAAACAGTTCCCCATCATTGGTATCAATGGGAGAACCAGTGACTGATCATTGGTATCAGTGGGAGGAATAGTGTCCCATCATTGGTGTCAGTGGGAGAAATAGTGTTCCATCATTGGAATCAGTGGGAGGAATAGTGCCCCATCATTGGTATCAGTGGGAGGAATAGTGCCCCATCATTGGTATCAGAGGGAGGACTAGTGTCCTATCATTGGTATCAGAGGGAGGACAAGTGCCTCATCATTGGCATCAATGGGAATAATAGTGTTCCATCATTGGTATCAGTGGGAGGAATAGTGCCCCATCATTGGTATCAGTGGGAGGAATAGTGCCCCATCATTGGTATCAGTGGGAGGAATAGTGCCCCATCATTGGTATCAGTGGGAGGAATAGTGCCCCATCATTGGTATCAGTGGGAGAACTAGTGCCCCATCATTGGGATCAATGGGAAGAATAGTGCTCTATCATTGGTATCAGTGGGAGGACTAGTGCCTCATCATTGGTATCAATGGGAGGAAAAGTCCAAGGGTCAAAAAAAAGGGGCGCAAAGGGCCACATCTGGCCCGCGGGCCTGCAGTTTGGAGACCACTGCTCTGGAGGAACTGTAGGGTTGCATGGGATCCCGGTTGAGAATGTCCACACTAAAGGGATGTTGGAGATTGTTTTTTCATATAATGCTCGGGAAGAGCAGTACAGTGACTTATGCAAGCATTAAATCACACCAGAATTGGCCCAAATTTACACAGCGTATGGGCAGCTTAAGGCTTTCACCTTGTTAAACAGAATAATTATTTTTTCTTTTATTTCAAAATTGAACTGGATAATGATCAAGGAAATAATAATCTATTTAAAATGATAAATTGGAGGCTTTCCAAAAAGTCTGGAATTCATGGCTAAAAATACAACACCAACATCATATATATGACCTCCTGCCTCATGAGAAATATTCTTCAATTATCTTCCAAAAAATT
The DNA here is from genome assembly GCF_965119305.1 of Pelophylax lessonae. Taxonomy (NCBI): domain Eukaryota; kingdom Metazoa; phylum Chordata; class Amphibia; order Anura; family Ranidae; genus Pelophylax; species Pelophylax lessonae. The sequence goes on from NC_138772.1 coordinate 57,492,103, forward strand.
GTATCTCTTTAGACTGCATAAAAAAATTACAGAATTCTTTTAGTAATGCTTAAAGTGGATGCAAACCCTCAGTGAAGTGAGCAGCCTCAGATGATACATAGAGATGACACAAATCTCCCTACATAAGTTTTTCATTTATATCTGCTGTCTTTAGCTTTATATACTCTTTAGAAATTGCACATCGTGTTAAGAGATTTTTTCTTCATGCTCAGCACTGGGTGTGGTATACACTGTGTGACAGCTGATTGGAGGAAAATCACACACCCCCACTCCACATAGGCAGAGACATGCAGAGCTGTGCTGTGACAAGACAAGCTCTCTGCTAATTTATAGCAACCTCCCAAATTTCAGCCTTGTTTTCTCTTGGTTGATGGAGAATTTGTCATGCTGATAACAGAGCAACAAAACAGCAGAAAGACGGAACTTAGAGCTTCGGAGAGAGATAACACTACAGATATATGTGCTTAGGTCAAATTGAATGAATCAGGGTTATATTCAATGCTTGGTTTTTCCAGCACCTTTATCAGTCGAATGAATCACCTACTAAGTATGCAACTTCTTCATTTCCAACCCTTGTCTACATTCCAGTCTAAGCTGGTGCTCTGACCGCTGCCCCAGGTTTCTTGTTTAAGGTGACTCCTTCCTCTTGCAGCATTCCATGGAGCTACACTTGCATGAAGGCATTAGATTTGTGTCTCCCTACACTATGTGCATCAATAGAAACACACAGCTCTGTAGACTAGGATGGCAAGGCACTTCCCTGCTCCCTCCCCCTCCCTTCTCCAAGTTAACAGACTGGTTACACTGTTTACTGTTAACCCTCTCCTGTAAAGACCAGACCTTCAGGGAAGCAGCACAGAGAGCAGGAGCTACCAGCATTGAAAGTTGTAAACTGCAAGTCATGGAATTAGATTAACTAATAGATTAAGTGTTAAGATAAAAAAAAACACTATGACGGTCTTCTTTTCTGTAATATTTCAGTTTCTGTAATATTTCAGTATAATGTTCCAACTGCTATAAAACAAAATAATTAATTTTAAAAAGCAAAAGTGGAATGCTTTACAAGCATCTAATATGCATTTTGGGAATGCTGTCATTGACCTGAATTGAGGTGTTTGGCAAGCTTTGGAAGTTGCCAAGGCCTGCCAAATGCTGCTGGCCACATCTAAAGCAATGCAAGCGCAGTCTGAATTTGATACCTATAATAGACGATTCGCTTCTTTGGAACAGAACAGGCATTGGCTTTGTAATGCCTCAGTAACACAATTTAAATGCTGTTCTATAACAGTACCCCAAATTTTTCAAGTATAAATCTCTACGACACAGGGGGTCACTAACTAAACACTCCACAATTTACAAAAAGCCTTTTATTTTTTAATGAAAACAAGGCATTCTCTGATTGGACGAGGTGGGGAACTGGGGCAGCGACATCATGATTAAGGAGCGAAGGAGAACGTAAAACTGATTTTTATTGGTACGTTGGACAAAAAACAAACATTTAAAGTGACACTTATATTTTTTCATGTATGTATTTGTAACTCAAAGAAGTACTTTATATTGCACACAGCCTCTTCCAAACTCGTGTTTTGTTTTTTCTACTGTGATCCAATTTTATGTTAAAAGTTGGCTTCCCTTGCTCGTTCTCGAGTGGGGCTATTAGCGGCCATGTGCACTGCTTTATGCACATCACACACCACATAGATTGTCATCAGAGGCTCCTAGTCCTCCACCTTGTCATCAGAGGCTCCTAGTCCTCCACCTTGTCATCAGAGGCTCCTAGTCCTCCACCTTGTCATCAGAGGCTCCTAGTCCTCCACCTTGTCATCAGAGGCTCCTAGTTCTCCACCTGGTCATCAGAGGCTCCAAGTTCTCCACCTGGTCATCAGAGGCTCCTAGTTCTCCACCTGGTCATCAGAGGCTCCTAGTTCTCCACCTGGTCATCAGAGGCTCCTAGTCCTCCACCTGGTCATCAGAGGCTCCTAGTCCTCCACCTGGTCATCAGAAGCTCCTAGACCTTTACCTTGTCATCAGAGGCTCCTAGACCTCCGCCTTCTCATCAGAGGCTCCTAGACCTCCGCCTTCTCATCAGAGGCTCCTAGACCTCCACCTTGTCATCAGAGGCTCCTAGTCCTCCACCTGGTCATCAGAGGCTCCAAGTTCTCCACCTGGTCATCAGAGGCTCCTAGTTCTCCACCTGGTCATCAGAGGCTCCTAGTCCTCCACCTGGTCATCAGAGGCTCCTAGTCCTCCACCTGGTCATCAGAGGCTCCTAGACCTTTACCTTGTCATCAGAGGCTCCTAGACCTCCGCCTTCTCATCAGAGGCTCCTAGACCTCCGCCTTCTCATCAGAGGCTCCTAGTCCTCCACCTGGTCATAAGAGGCTCCTAGTCCTCCACCTGGTCATAAGAGGCTCCTAGTCCTCCACCTGGTCATCAGAGGCTCCTAGACCTCCACCTGGTCATCAGAGGCTCCTAGTCCTCCACCTTGTCATCAGAGGTTCCTAGACTTCCACCTTGTCATCAGAGGCTCCTAGACCACCACCTTGTCATCAGTGGTTCCTAGACCTCCACCTTGTCATCAGAGGTTCCTAGACTTCCACCTTGTCATCAGAGGTTCCTAGACCTCCACCTTGTCATCAGAGGTTCCTAGACATCTACCTGGTCATCAGAGGTTCCTAGACCTCCACCTTGTCATCAGAGGTTCCTAGACCTCCACCTTGTCATCAGAGGTTCCTAGACCTCCACCTTGTCATCAGAGGTTCCTAGACCTCCACCTTGTCATCAGAGGTTCCTAGACCTCCACCTTGTCATCAGAGGTTCCTAGACTTCCACCTTGTCATCAGAGGTTCCTGGACCTCCACCTTATCATGAGAAGTTCCTAAATCACCACCTTGTCATCAGAGGTTCCTAGACATCTACCTTGTGATCAGAGGTTCCTAGACCTCCACCTTGTCATCAGAGGTTCCTAGACATCTACCTTGTCATCAGAGGTTCCTAGACATCTACCTTGTCATCAGAGGTTCCTAGATATCTACCCCTTGTCATCAGAGGCTCCTAGACCTCCAGCTTGTCATGAGACTTTCCTAAACCCCCACCTTGTCATGAGAGGTTCTTAGACATCTACCTTTTCATGAAAGAATCCTAGACATCCATCTTATTATGAGAGGTTTCTAGACATCCACACTGTCATGAGAGGCTCCTAGACCTCCACATTGTCCAGTGAACTTTGTATTACATAGACCTTACCAAACTGTAGCCTATGCCATCCTAGGATACTTTTTCCTCTCTTTATAAAATAAAAACAGGTTTTTACTGTTCCCCTTTCCACTTTTGCTATGGTTAAAGTCTCCTAATTTTGGATTTTTTTTTTTTTTAAATAAACCAAAAAAATAGGTACATATTGAACAATGCAATACGTGACAAATTGCAGAGGTGTCAGTTACAAGGATCTTCCATAGTAATGCTCAAATCAGACGCATTGGTAAAGAAAACTGAATACAATACGACTTAGTCTGACAGTTGGCACAATAACACGTTTCTCCAAGAAGTCAGAAGCCTCTGAAAGGCTGTTTTGCAGAACAAATGTTTCATGTTACTGGAAATCGATAATCCGAGCAGAGATCCAGCCACGGTCCAGGTGCAAGGAGCAGAAGAATAGCTATTGAGCGGTGAAATGAGTGTTAAGTACAACCTGTGTCTGAGACTCTTCTCTGTCCTCTGTGATCGTTCGTTAAACATCTAGCGGACTGCTGTCATAGCGTTGCGCACTTCATGATACAAGTGCCAATATATTGCTTTGTTTGACTTTCTCGTATAGACCGTATCACTGTAATTACATTTCACCAGCAGCTTCTGCAGATTTAGTCCCACAACAGTAAGAGCAAACAAACCTCGGCCATGGTGTCAGTGCTGCAGCGTCCGTGATTATATCACGGGTAAGCAGAAATCTCACTAAACCACAAAGCAAACAAACAACTGCAAACAAACATACAGCCGGCCCTATTATTTTTAAAGAGATCCTATCTCCAGACCATCCAATTCAACCAAACTTGTCTCATAGGATTATATGTGCATTTACAATACTTTATGCATAGTGTTGAATTGTAAAAGCCTCCATTGCGCAGTAATCCAAAGGCTCTGAGACTGCTACTGGGTGCCGCCATTTTAAATGTGATGCCAGCAGTTCCAGGAGACTCAGAGTGGTCATTTAAATGGCACTATAGCAACGGCCTCCAAACTGCGACCCAGAGGCCAGATGTGGCCCTTTGCTTGCTTTTATCAGGCCTTTGAGAGGCCAGATTCAAGAAGCTTGGGGCGTTATTCTCCCCACTGTAAGCAACAGTGTGCCATAGTTCCTGCCACTCTATTCCTCCTAATGACACCAATGAGGAGGTACTAGTCCTCTCAGTGACACCAATGATGGGGCACTAGTTTTTTCAGTAACACCAAAAATGGGGCACTAGTTCTCTCACTGACACCAAGGATGGGCACTGTTCCTCCCACTGACACCAACAATGGGGCACTATTCCTCCCAAGACCACCAACGATGAGGCACCATTCCTTCCACTGACACCAAAGAGGTCCACTGACACCAATAATGGGGCACTATTCCTTCCACTGACACTAATGATGGCCACTATTCTTCCCACTAACACCAAAGATTGGGAACGGTTTACTCCCAGCGACACCAGATCATTTTCTACTCCCACTGGTCACAGTCTGGCCCGCCTAAAGTTTGAAGGACAGTAAACTGGCCCTTTCAAAGTTCGGAGACCCCTGCTATATAGTATTCACTCAACTCTTTCCCTGGCTGCTAATGCCCCGTACACACGCGTCGATAGTTGGCTGGCCCGTGAATTTTCGGCCAACGTCCGATCGGCCGATTTTAGGCTTGTTAGTATGATGCTTCCGACAACCGACTGCGACTTTTTGGCCGAATAAAATCTCGTGTGCAGGCTATAAAATTTTTGTTGGCCGTGAACACAACGGCCGATTTTCCGTCAGTCAGTACAGATTTCGGCAGACAAAAATCTGATGAGCAAGACTGGGCATGCTCAGAGAAGAAAAAACACACGGAAAGTAAACCAGCACATGACATCACTCCTGAAGTAGATTTTTGTTGGCTGAGAAAATTTGTGTGCAGTCTAGGCACATTCCAACCAACAAAACACCACTCTGGACAAAAGTCGGACGATTGGTCGGCCGAAAAGCGTGTGTACGAGGCATAAGGTTATGTAGGAAAATGATGAGAGGGCAGTGGAGCTGGACCAGCACAGACAGTAAGAAGGAGGGAGGGGGCTGTGCTAGGGAATTGACTCTTCCTGGAATAGTCTAAACATGAAGCACTTCAAGCAATTTCAGAGGCATTTTAAAATTAATTAAAAACCATTAATGGAAAGAAAAAAATCTTGCAATTAAAATACTTGAGCTGACTCTACCCACCTCGGAATATGTATTTCTGGAATGCTGTTTATAAAATGACACTTTTACAGAAATTACCCTTGGGCAACCAGCTCGCCCGTGAATGGTTCAGATCTTAGCTGTCTAATGACAGCTCAGATCACACAGTCATGATGCATAGAGCTGGTCCCAGTGGTTCTGTACCTTGTGATCACTGTGAATCAATCACAGCCCTCACCAGTGTAAAAACTAGTAGCGTTTCTCAACATTTAGCCCACTTGCAACAAGGGAAACCTCTCCTTCCTCTGCGTGAATAAGCTGAATGTTTGTAAACATGGAATGAGGGAAAGTCAGAAGATTGAAGGCAATGGTGGGGGGAATTAAAGTGCCCCTGACCACTAATGACTGTAGGATCTTTTTAAAGGTTGAGTTGGAGCCCGTGACTAACTCTCATAGGAGCTGGTTCACACAGCTTCGGGAAGGCTGTGGTGCGAATTGCACAGGAGTCCTGTGCGTCTTCTGGTCCGTTTTAGGTCCAAATTCAGCCAAAAAAATCAGACAGAAGTCGGTCCCTAAAACAGTGAAGAGGGATGCACCGGACCCCTGCTGTGAGCCGCTGCCCCTGCCTGTTTTTTGTAATCACTCCAACCAATGACACTGTGTGGCACAGTCACCAGCGTTATGACGTGAGATCATAGGTGTGCGCAGCCTATTGCATTAGGGTGTGCACCCCAAAGCTCAAACATACATGCATGCGTGTGTATGGTGTGTATGTATATGTACTGACTACTTAATGCTCAGCCCAGCTTACCTTCCCCTGGTAGGCTGAAATCTATCCTACACTGCAGGCTGTGTTTATTCCTCCCTCTCCTGCCCGCTCCAGCTGCTGGCTACTCCTGTTGTAAAGTCAAATAAGGCACACTGGGAAAAGAGGCGGGTACAGTGTCAATTCCATTGGCTAAGGAGGCAGCAGAGACGCAAACCAACTGTAGCCTCAATATTTTTACAAACACTGCATGGTTGGCAACCCTGGTGATTAGGGTGTGCCTAGGCACACTTGGCACACCCCCTGCGCACACCTATGCGTTAGATGGGGGGGATAAAAATGGCCATCTCAAGCGGCATTCGCGCCCAGCTCAGCCCTGCTCATCCTTTACAACACTCTTTTCCAGCATATGTTGCATTTATTGGTGGAAGGCGAGCCATAATAAATCCCGCCCTTGAAGACCACACCCACGCGATGCCGTAACGCCATCTTTCCCTAATAGGTAGAGGTGCCCCTTTAGATTTTTGGCAATCTTGGCACCTCAAAATACTGCGGCCGGTTGAAATATCCAAAGTGTAAAATCTTCTCTAACATTAGGTGGAGGGAATGGATGTCTAAATCTAATGCTGCTAATCCATTTACCCGTGTTCCAGAAAGCCATCTTAGAAACAGATGGCCCCATTAGTAAATGTTTTCAGCACCAAGCAGAAATGTGAACGAAATTAGAATATGGTAATAAAGTGCATGTACTCACCCTTATGTAATCATTATTATTTAGACAGCAGAAAATTAAAATATTACGCATTTCTGCTGGCGTCCATTCGCTGGGATCTGGCCCGGTGTAGCGTCTTACAGCTCGGTGATGAATCATCGTGCTGCTCTGGCACTTAACAAGGGCACTGCCCTGAGACTTTACTGCGACACCAAACAGTACAGTCACCATACAGAACTACTGAGGGTTCTCGCAGATAGGAGCCTACAACGTGCTGCAGTTATAGGATTTATTTGTGTAGAGCTACCCCTCTAGGAGCCGCTGCTGAATAGGGATCCCCCAGGCAGACCAAATTATCACAGCACAGAAGACTTAGGAAACATTCCATCAACTTTGTTTTTTGTTTTGTTTATTAGGGGTATTCAACTTGGATGGGGATAGGGGTATTATGGGATGTCCACAGCTATATACACTCCTCATCTTCCTCCAGCACATCACTTGCTTGCAGAAACTCTCAGGCCCAGCTGGAACACCATTTAGGTGGGATCTGACAGGGCACTCAGCCAGATCCAGTAAAGCCCTTTACAGGCAGGCAACACAGGCCCCTTTGATGTGTAGAAAAGTCCCAGTGACCAGCTGCCTTTCTGTGGCTACTGATCCCAGCACCACCTCTTCAGGCAATGCCAGCCTTCTTGGCTACAGCTGCCCCTTTCACTAGCCCTCCTGGCTATTCTCGTACAGTCCTCCCAGGCTGACTCTACAACCACCCCAGACTGCCGCCTCAGTCCTCTCAGGGTGTCTCTCAGTCCTCCTTGACTGTCTCACTCACTAGCCACCTGGTTGTATTCTGGAGGTATCCTGGACAGGCTCGCTGGCTCCTGCTGTCCTCACACCTGCTCCCATGCCACTGGACATGACTCCTCCATGTGTTTTGAGAGGATTTCTCCTGCACCAGTGCCCCAGGTCCCCCCCCCCCAGACTAGAAGTTTACCCTCAAGGGCCTCCAACAGCCTCCTCAGCATTCCATCTCCAGCTTCCACCCAAACTCCACTGCTCCTGCTGGACTGACCCAGAGTATTTAAGAGGTCCCTGCAAGTCCATTGGCCAGGGATTGGTTGAGGTCCTCCAGTAATCCAGGCAGCTCCTCCTAGCCCCCACCCATTCTTGTGGAACTTTCTGCAAAGTTCCAGCAAGTAGGGAGAGGTGTCAGAGATGATGCCTAATGAGTCATTCCAGCCTTCCTGGACCACTTCCCTGACCTAGATTCAAAATACAGGCTTGGCTGCCAGCAAACCTAACAATTTACCTACACTACTAAAAAAACAGTTCACAATTTAGCACACTAAGCTAGAGGGTGCTACATATGGTGCTGAACACAGCAGCATTGTATGCTATAGGCCCATCCACACCGCTCTATTTTGTTTTTTAGCTAATTTTAGTGGAACTAAACTCCCAAAAATACTCAAATCCACCTTCCATCGCTCTTTTGGCTGTGGTCATCTTCTCCCCAGGCTATTTCTGGGTGCCGGGTTTCTGGCCTCCTGATTGGACAGTGGGGGTTGATGTCATCCTGCATATGCGCATGTGAGTCAGTTATTGTGGCACAGCCAGTGTGTCCTTAGAATGCACACTGAGCTGCACATGAACAGCTCAGTGCACATTCACCAAGGCCTTATTTACACCAGATGCAGTCGGGTGCATTTATAAATGCAGTATAAGGCAGTACCAAAAGCATTTGCAAGAAAATTAAATGTATTTCAATGAGCCTAGTTTACACTACTCCAGAGCTTTCATGTGCATTTAAAAAAATACAGTGATGCATTTTACATTGGAACGCACTCCAAACGCATTGATGAAGTAAAGGAACGCACTCCAAACGCATTGATGAAGTAAAGGTATAAAGGTGTAGGTAGGTTGCTCACAGAAACCAGATTGATATATGTAGCCCCCTTATCCTAAGCAGGGGCTACTATTTCAGTTTAGTTTTTGGCGGAGCTGAAGCTCATAGTGATTGTTAAGTTTTTCACCTGTTTTTTCCGCTAAGCTTAAAGTGGTAGTAAACCTCAACCTTTAAAAAAAAAAAAATCCCCTGGCAATAGCATAATGTGCTAGTATGCATTGCGGTTCCCACTCACCTCCTACTGTATTGCTTCCAAGCTGATAACCACATTTGACATTTACTATTTTTTTCTGCTTTGGTTCCCCTGCTTCGCTGATCTTCCACCGCTCAGTCCTCTCTCTATTCCCATTCACCACCATGTTCACCTAATGTTCCCATGTTGCACACCACTTGTGCCATCTGCTAGTTGCTCTGCTCCAATCCAGAACCCGCTCACCTCCCGCTATATTGCTCCCACATAGCTCACAACGTGTGACATCTACTAGGTTCTTCTTCTCCTGTCCCCCAGCTCTACTGATCCTTTGCCGCTCACTCCTCTCTCTCCGGTCTTACTGTGTAGACCCAACAACTCCACCCTAAACTGATCACTATTAGCTGAATCCCACAGTATAATAAATCCACAGATCAGGGGAGGGAGTGGTATTGAGCATGAACCCCCCCCCCCCCCTCTGTGGATTCATTATTATGTAGAATAAATAAGTATCAAGTCCAGCTGATAGTGATCAGTTTAGCGTGGAGATGTCTCTAGAGGTTCCCTTTACTTAGATTTGGGCACCTGATGCAAAATCCTACTACAAACACGCACATCTACTGCAATATTGCGATACAGGGAGGGCAATACAGCCAAATTACATCCTTCCCATGACCCCTGATGACGTCAGACGTGGGCTGACGAAACGGCATTGGGTGGTGTACTCGGGATACGTCATTTCAGGTCAGTTGGAATGCAGGTGGAGCGCAACCTGGCATTCCCAATACTTTACAACCTGATCTTTGTCTTCCTATATGTAAGGTCAATACAATTGTTTTTAAATAAATTATTTAAAATACTACACTATGAAAGCATTATTTCCCCTCCCTCTTCACCTTTAAATGGCATCATTGAAGTTTTAAATGCAGTATTTATTTACACATTGAATGGATGGCAGCAGTGACTTGGATTCCATTTCTGTGACCTCATGTGTGATACCATGGGATTTCTCCCCTTATGGGCAATTTGACTCCCTGTAATAGGAGTCAACTAATTCTAGTGAGTGTGTAGTGTGTCTGCATGCTGGTGGAGAGGAGACTTTTCTACAGTGCATCTGGAAGGTATTCCAGATTGGGAGTAATTAATTGGTAGTAAATTAAATGTAGAAAGACTATTTCTTCTCCTTAGTCTTAGTGAGTTAGGCCCTATGTAACTGTCTGCAGGTAATCAGAGGAGACCCACGAAGTCATCACACAGCAAGCCCAATGGGGACAGTGCTACAATAATATATCCCTGCAAATAACATCCCTTCTGAGTATACAGTGCATTTGGAAAGTATTCACAGCGCTTCACTTTTTCCACTTTTTGTTGTTACAGCCATATTCCAAAATGGATTCAATTCATTATTTTCCTCAGAATTCTACAAACAACTCTCCATAATGAAAACATGAAAGACAATTAATTAAAATCTTTGCAAATTTAAAGAAAAAAAAAAATGAAAAAAAAAAATGAAAAAAAAATCACATGTACAGTGCCTTGCGAAAGTATTCGGCCCCCTTGAACTTTACAACCTTTTGCCACATTTCAGGCTTCAAACATTAAGATATAAAAATTATTTTTTGTGAAGAATCAACAACAATTGGGACACAATCATGAAGTGGAACCAAATTTATTGGATATTCCAAACTTTGTTAAACACTGAAAAATTGGGCGTGCAAAATTATTCATCCCCTTTACTCTTAGTGCAGCAAACTCTCTCCAGAAGTTCAGTGAGGATCTCTGAATGATCCAAAGTTGACCTAAATGACTAATGATGATAAATAGAATCCACCTGTGTGTAATCAAGTCTCCGTATAAATGCACCTACACTGATAGTCTCAGAGGTCCATTTAAAGCGCAGAGAGCATCATGAAGAAAAAGGAACACACCAGGCAGGTCCGAGATACTGTTGTGGAGAAGTTTAAAGCCGGATTTGGATACAAAAAGGTTTTCCAAGTTTTAGTATCAGCCAGAGCCAGTGGTACCAGCCAGAGCCAGCACTACCAGCCAGAACCAGCAGTACCAGCCAGAACCAGCAGTACCAGCCAGAACCAGCAGTACTCACAGCAGTACCAGCCAGAACCAGCCAGAGCCAGCAGTACTCACAGCAGTACCAGCCAGAACCGGCAGTACCAGCCACAGCTGGCAGTACCAGCCAGAACCAGCAGTACTAGCCAGAGCCAGCAGTACCCACAGCAGGACCAGCCAGAACCAGCAGTACCAGCCAGAACCAGCAGTACCAGCCAGAGCCAGCAGTACTCACAGCAGTACCAGCCAGAATCAGCAGTACTCACTGCAGTACCAGCCAGAACCAGCAGTACTCACTGCAGTACCAGCCAGAACCAGCAGTACCAGCCAGAGCCAGCAGTACTCACAGCAGTACCAGCCAGAGCCAGCAGTACTCACAGTAGTACCAGCCAGAGCCAGCAGTACTCACAGTAGTACCAGTCAGAACCAGCAGTACCAGCCAGAGCCAACAGTACCAGCCAGAACCAGCAGTACCCATAGTGGTATCAGCCAGAGCCAGCAGTACTAACAACAGTACCAGCCAGAACCAACAGTACCAGACAAAACCAGCAGTACCAGACAAAACCAGCAGTACCAGCCAGAGCCAGCAGTACCAGCCAGAGCCAGCAGTACCAGCCAGAGCCAGCAGTACCAGCCAGAGCCAGCAGTACTCACAGCAGTACCAGCCAGAGCCAGCAGTACCCACAACAGTACCCACAGCAGTTCCAGACAGCAGTACCTACAGCACAGTAACACCCAGCAGTACCAGCCTGAGCCAGCAGTACCCACAGCAATACCAGCCAGCAGTACCGGCCTGAGCCAGCAGTACCCACAGCAGTACCAGCCAGCAGTACTAGCCAGTAGTACCAGCCTGAGCCAGCAGTACCAGCCAGCAGTACCCACAGAACAGTACCAGCCAGCAGTACCTACAGCACAGTACCAGCCAGCAGTACCTACAGCACAGTACCAGCCTGAGTCAGCAGTACCCACAGCAGTACCAGCCTGAGCCAGCAGTACCCACAGCAGTACCAGCCTGAGCCAGCAGTACCCACAGCACAGTACAAGCCAGCAGTACCAGCCTGAGCCAGCAGTACCCACAGCAGTACCAGCCAGCTCTACCCACCAGCAGTACCCGCCAGCAGTTCTTTTCAAAACTTACCACCACAAAGAGTCAACTGCGCTCCAGACTGACCAACGCAAACCTGGAAAACCAGGTGTGAGTAGCAACATCATCAATACCAGCTAACATCACACACCTCACCAAAGAGAAGCAGTTGCAGCCATCACATTAGGGGTGAGTTAATTAAATGTTTGACCAAATATAATAGGCACATTTTTTAGTTGATAATTTTGTACGGCCCCCGAATGATTTTATAAATACCCAAATGGCCCTTGGGAGAAAAAAGGTTTCCCACCCCTGCATTACACTCTGCTGTGACAGAGATTGCGTTTGTGTCTTAGCAGGCGGGAGCGGCCTCGGGGCAGGGAGCATGTCTCCAACCGTGCCTAGCGGCAGGAAAAGCCTTGAGCCGAAGCCAAAGTCGGGGGTGGAGCTGGGAGGCGGTCCTAGGTACGGATGACAGTTAGCACCAGGCTGGATAGGAGGCCCGGTGGGGCGGCATACAGTAGAACTGATCGCGCTCCTGCTCACTGAAAGCCCTGCAGGAGCCAGGAGGAGATTGGCTCTCCTATATGCCGCCCCGCTGGCCCACCTATACACACAAAGGTGCTAGCTGTATCCACGATGTTGACAAGTGAAGTGACACTCCCCGACACGGCACAGGTGTAGACAAACATGACAGGGGGGCTACATGGGTCCCCTGCAGGATGGGGCCGGGTCACAATTGCGGCCCCTATAGTTACGCCCCTGTAGCACGGGGCTAAAACTAAATGAGAGTAGGTTTATGACTAGTTTTCTGGTCTGGGCATGCTCAGTTGTGTCAATGCAGAGTTCTAAAATCAGGGTGAATTTATCTCTTCTCAGACTTTCAAGCATATTTCTGCTTTCACAACAATATTTTAAGAAATGTAAAAAGCAGATCATCTCTAAGCAATATACCACATGTTTAAGAACCATTTAATCTATGAGAATAAACTCTAAACATTATTTCCATGTGCAATTCACCTGCTTCTAGCACAACTACTGATTGAGATGGTCACTGATTTATGTGACCTATAGTGAATTTGATTTAGTGAGTAAAGACCTATTCACCGCGTGCTATAGTGAAAACCATGTCTGACTAGTTTTAGTCATTTGTGACCAATTGTTCACCCATTTGCCGACTAGTTGCTATAGTGAATTAGGCCCTATGGGACAGCTCACGCTTCCATCCTTACTCCCAATGGCTCGTTACTCAACAGTCAAGGGGATTTGGTTTTATATTTATTGTGAAACTTGGATGGGAGAAGGGAATAGTGGAATACTCCAACTCGAACTATTCACAGTAGATAAGGACAACTCTCATTTGGCCTCACTGGGTTATTTGTGGAAGCATACACACTGCTTTGACCATACTGCCACTTGTATGGAAGAATTAAGTCCTATTGCTCTCTCTATAGCAGACTTGATGCAACTACATTATCTTCAGGACACTCTCTATCATCCCCTTGACTGACACCCGTCCACTGACTCTGCTAGCAAAAGCGGTGGCCCTCACAAGACAGGCCCCACGACAAAGATATGTACTCACTGTAGGCAGAATCAGATCCTTTCCAGTGTCTCCCTTCAAGTCAGCTCTGCAGGACCTCTGGGTTCAGCTTCTTCCTGAATCAGGCCCTCAGGCCAGCCACCTGAGGCCGCATGGCAGCTTCTAGAGAAGGGGCAGCCGCCCCCTCCCTCTGGGACCCTGCTCTCCAGCTGAAAGACCCCAGCACACATGTGCCCTTGGCATTTATACAGTATCCCAGCATGCACCAATGCACTTTCCTCAGCCAATCACCATGGTTGTAGAAAATGTCTGCGCATGCATTTGTCAGGTTTCCTCCCACTGTCCAATATGCCTCCCCATTGGACCAGTGTGAAATACTTCAGACAAACTGAGCTGCACCTGAGCACCATGAGCTAATAGACCCTGCTCTCTGGTAATCAGAGAGCAAAAAAAAAATTACCTGGCAATGCCTCTAGTAAGAAGAAAGACCCAAAAACTATACGCTCTCTTCTAGCATCTACCTAGGAGGGTGCTACATTATGGACTTCACAATTTTTATTCACCTTTTATAAATTTGGAGTCACTTCTATGTATTTGTATATTCACTGTGGTGATGTTTTCATTTATGATTTATAAACTTATAGGAGCACGGTTATCTTGTTTTTTTTTTTAAACTGAACGCTATTAGCTGAATCCCACAGTATAATGAATAAACAGATCAGGGGAGGGGGTGGAATGGGGCATGAACCCCCCCCCCCCCTTGTGGTTTTATTATAATGTAAGATAAATAAGTATTGAGTCCAGCTGATAGTGATCAGTTTAGGGTGGATATGGCTCTACAGGTTCCCTTTACTTATGGGCCATACACACTATAAGATTTTCTGAAGACTTTTTCCTTCAGACTTACCAAAACCATATAATATGAGGTCAAACCTAAACACTTTCAATTTGTATGCAATCTGGCAGGCCCTTGCACTACATAGAAAAGGTAAATCTGAAGGAAAAAGTCTTCAGAAAATCTTATAGTGTGTGTATGGCCCTTTAGATTTGGGCACCTAATGCAAAATCCTACTACAAACGGACGCACATCTACCGCAGTGTTGCGATACAGGGAGGCCAGTACAGCCACATTACATCCTCCCCATTACTTAGCCCAACAATAAAAACGTTCATCTCCTCCTCGCTACCAAAGTCTGGAAAATAAAATATCCAGGCAGGACAGAAAGCATTTTATAAAGCAATAATACACCAGCAACGCCAAGGCTAAAATGCACTTAATCTAATAGGCTGCACAGATTGAATTATATCATCTCTGCAGAGTGCCTGCCTTGCATCAGCACCGAGAGCTTTCCAAAGACGGATGTCACGTACAATGAGAGCGAGGCGGCTCGGCTTCTGGGAGATATAATACAATTTGGATAATGTCCAGGTACTGGAGGCTACAAGGAGCACGCTGCATGCATACTAATTCTGGGTATGCCTAATATTGCTGGTGGTTGGTCCGAGGATAAAGCTGGCCACACACTAATAGATTCTCAAACGAACGTTAATACGAACATTCCCAGTACATTCGATGACTTGTCAAATGTCATTCAAAAGTTTATTTTTGCTTTTACCATTCAATTTTGGGAGGAATGCACATTCATGGTTTTGGCTCTCAGTATACACAACAATCAGGGTAGTGGCGCAATGTTTTCTATTCAAAGCTTATTATAAAATGTCCCCCTTGCCTGTCAGTGGGTAATGTGAACTCAGCCCCACATGCGCAACTCAGACCACATTTAGGGTCTTCTCGGTTTGTCACAGCAATGGGACTCTGGCGCGAATGTGGTGGAAAATATGATACCCGGAAGAATGACGGGGTGAAGATGGAAGTGGCGGGAACGAGGGGGAGCCCTGACAGCACATTGCTGGAGGGCTCAGTTTGTAGACAAGTCTGTCATAATGTACTAGCGTGCAATGCATAATGTACTAGCGTGCAATGCATGTACTAGCGTGCAGTGCATACTTGTACATCACCTAAATCTGCAGGGGGACCATTTTTTTTAATTTGCTCTCATGACTTTACTACCACTTGCGCTGACCAGAAGCAACCTAAAAAGGAGGGGAGAGCAGAGTGACAGAGAGATAAGCTCATCACTGTGCTGCTTCTCCTTTCATTGTCCAGTCACAGGCTGGGGGTGAGTTCTGAAGGACCTTGGCTCAAAAGAAATTGGTTGAATGATGCTGACCATCAGACTCAGGACAACTAGTGGCAAAAAATAAAGTAGTACTGTGGGGGTAATCTCTGGATTGAAGGTGAATACTGAAGCAAAAGCTGGTTGTTCTATTACCTTTTAATGAGCGATTTTTTTTTATCTTATGTTTGACTGGAAATCTGCTTTAAAGTGGAGTGTCACCCAAAAGTGCAAGCTCCACTTATCTGCTCCCCCCCCCCGGTGCCACAATTGGAACCTTTCAGGGGAAGGTGGGAGCAGATATCTGTCAAAAACAGGTACCCGCTCCCACTTCAGTGTAAGGTCACCCCCACTGCCTTCAGGGATACATACACAAGTTCTAGAAGACAATGGGACCATTCAGAAAGCACAGTGCGACTCACGCATGCGCAGTAGCAAACAGGCTGTGAAGTCGCGGGATACCTGGACAGGTAAGTGTCCTTATATTAAAAGTTTTTTTTTTTTTTTTTTTAATTAGGCTGGAACTTTGCTTTAAGCAAAATTTGCAAAATTCACGTTCATGAATACACCTGCAGTAAAATGATGCTGCAGTTAAAATCTGATTGGTTGCTATGGGATGTTGCACTTTGACTGCGTATAAACCACTCAGCAATCTTGGAATAGAATGATACATAATAGAAATGATGAGGAGTAATGGTGTGGGATGAATAGGAATTGACACAACATGGAATGTACCGACTGTATGCATTTTCATGGACCTTTCATGGGGAAAGCATATTTAATCGAAGCAATTGATTAGTTCCCGGCTCATTTCAATCACTGCTAGCTGGACTTGGAATGGTTCAGCTCCTGTGTTTCATTACTATGCTGGGCACAGCAATTATTAAATTACACAAACAGCTACAGCCAATCCCTCAACATCTCGGAGTCTTCCAGTGAAGACAAAATAGGTGCAGAAATCTAGAAGAACACTTCCCAGATTTTGATGTCCTCTGCCTTGCAAAAAAGACTCCCATTAGAAAATATTTCGGGAAACAAAAGTTCATACTACCTTTCTTTTTTATATCAGCAGTCAAAATCGTCAAACTTGATACGATTTTGTTTAAAAGTGAACCTGCGGTCCATTTTAAACTACTCACCAAGCCAAGACATGGGAATCAGACACCTAGGGTGGATTTGGGCTCAGTTAAGCCCCGTACACACGTACCGATCGTCGGCCGAACGATCGTCCGTCTTTTGTCCCCGGGCTGTCGTGTCTGTTGAAAAGTGCAAAAGACTGCACAAGAATTTTGTCCGCCGACTACAGCCGACTGCAGAAGTGATGTCATGTGATGGTTAACTTTCCTTGTGTTTTTTCTTTTCTGAGTATGCCCAGTCTTGCAAATCTGCTGTCTGTCGGCCGAATTCTGTATTGACTTGCGAACAATGGGCCGTTCTGGTGTCGGCATACAAAAATTTTAATGCTTGCACGACAGATTCTTTTCGGCCGAAAGTGCGCTGTCGGCTGTCGGAAGCATCATACTAACAAGCCGAAAATCGGCCGATCGTTCGTCGGCCGAAGCTTTTCGGCCGACAATCTGCACGTGTGTACGGCCTTTATACAACAAAGTAGGAATGTGCAATCAGTGTTGTTGCAAATGGAAATTCAAACATGCAGAATTTTCCTTGTATTCAAATCTCTAAATCACAATAGTAACGAATTTCAATGAATCCAAAAGAAATTATAACGAAACAATGAATTCATTTGTATCATTCGGGCCTTTTGTTAACGGTTGAAGCACCTGAAATAACGTAATGACATAACCAATGATTTGAATTGATTCGGGTCCATTTTGTTTTTATGTTGCATTAACAAATATTTACTATAAAAAATGCACTACATATGAATTGGAAACCTATTGCAATAAATACAGTAAGGTATAAAAGTAAAAGATAAGGATTCCTACTTATCGTGTATACCTTGGATGGAGGTGGATCCATCAGAATCTCCAAATCATAACATAACGAAATTAATCAGAAATTCATTTTGTTCCATTCGTTATGTCTCCATTCAACCCAAACAGAGTGCATAAATAAATAGTCTCCCGAAATAACAAATTAACGTGTTAAAACAAATCTAGCCAATCTTCCAAAATCTAAATCAATTCAAAACAATAAAGATATAAAATGAATCCGGATGTGGCTGTCCGGCAACCGGAAGTGACGCAGCACGTGGTGGGATACTACGGTCAGGTGAGATATCAGTACCATCACAGTGTGTCCGCCAGGACCAAGATATGACTAGGCAATATATATGTAGCACCCACCCTCCTAGGTAGGTGCTAGTGAGAGAGTATAGTTTTGAGCTCTGTCTGCTTACCAGAGGAGCTGCAGATAAATCTACATTACTCGCTGCCTATCAGAGAGCAGGATCTATTAGTGAGGTCTGCTCATTGTGCTCAGTATGCGATTGAGTCTGAAGAGTGTTTCACGCTGGTCCAATAGGGAGACATGTTGGACAGTGGGAGGAAACCTGAGGAATGGGTGCATAGGCTTTTGATACATTCCTGGTGACTGGCAGAGGGCAGGTCGCCTCGGTGCATTCTGGGATGCTGTGTAAAAGCCAGGAGCACATGTGCTGCGGGGTCTTTGGCTGGAGAGCGGAGTCCCGGAGGGAGGGGGGCGGCTGCTTCCTCCTCTGTAGAGGTGCCATGCGGTCGCAGGAGGTCGTTCTGAGGACCAGAGGAGCTGAAACCAGAGGTCCAGGAAAGCTGACAGAGGGGAGACACTGGAGACCCTGGGACTACAGTATTGTGAGTACAGGGACTCGTGCCAAGGGGCCTGACCTGAGGGGGGCCAGCCCTGCTTGTAGGATAGTCAGTGGATGGGTGTCAGCAGAGGAAGAGAAAGAGGATACTGAGGAGTGTGTCCTGAAGATAATTGTCTGTTCACCGAGTTGTCTTACGAAAAAGAGGAAAAAAATGACTGTGCTGGAAACTCAGGGGGACCCGTAGAGTGAATAACTGGCAGTCTTTGCAGGGCAGTGCTACATACAGAAATATTGTAGTCTAGCATATCATGGTCCTGGCGGACACACCGTGAGGTTACTGGTATCTCAGTCAACCGTAGTACCCCGCCAGAACCTCACTTCCAGTACTGTGTGCTGCGTCACTTCCGGTTGCCGTACAGCCACATCCCCGTACAGACTTGGCTGTACGGCAACCAGAAGTGACGCAGCACGCGGTGGGGTACTACAGTCGGGTGAGATATGATCGGACCTCTCCCTTTCTTATTACACATGAACAATTTGGGATTCACTTCTAATGGTTAGAGATTGTTGCTGATGTCCTTGACCCTGAGGGGTACATTGCCTACTTAGCCAAACATGAGAATGTGAGGAAAAATTATTTTGGTGAGTTTTAACCGAATGGGGAAGTGGTTGCACAGTCTCACATGGTGTGGTGTGGAGATACTCTAAAGACACATCTACTGAATGTCACGGCTCATCCGTTTACAACAATTTTATGACTATTGCAATTATCTGGACTCTTATTTGAACTTTTATTCCCTACTTTCACTTGGTGTGATTTCAGTTTATTTTTCATTGGTTTGAGAATATATTTCAGGAGTCTTCAAACTATGGCCCTCCAGTTGTTCAGGAACTACAATTCCCATCATGCCTGGTCATGTCTGTGAATGTCAGAGTTTTACAATGCCTCATGGGATGTTTAGTTCCACAACAGCTGGAGGGCCGTAGTTTGAGGATCCTTGATATATTTGATTTTTTGTGATTTGTTTTATGTTAAGGGGATTGTGAGATCACTTTTTCACTTTGTAGCGCTGTGATTTACCTCATATGTTTTAGGTGATTTTGGTTTGACTCACTGTACTGTATATATGGATAAGCAGCACCCCTCCCCTTCCAGATAGGACTACAAACACCTTCTCTTCTCCATACCATAGAAGGGAGCGGTTCTGTAGTTCACATAGATAGCTTGGAACAATGTAACTAATACCAGCCAGGAAAGGCAGAAAAGTGTAGGAAGCGTTTTAATGGAGGAGTCACCACATGAAAATAAGGCTGGGTTCACACTAGTGCAGGTTTCCCCGCATCCAATTCATAGTTACATAGGAGTTGAGGTTGAATAAAGACAATAGTCCATCCAGTTCAACCTGTGTAGGTGTGTGTGACCGTAATCATCTCTCATACCCCCTTATGTTCTGATCCTTGAGATGTATGTCCATGACAGGACAATGTGCCCGGGTCTCTATGGAACCAGTTCACACATCTCCAGGGCGGCTGCGGAGCAGATTGCAGAGGGATCCCTTGTGTCTTTGGCTCCAATCCAGGTCTGAATTCAGGCAAAACTTTGGGCTGATTTGTCCCTAAAATGGAGCACAGGGACGCACTGGACCCCTGCTGTGAGCCGCATCGGATTTAAGTGTGAACCCAGCCTAAAGCCCGAAAAAAAAGCTGAAATATATAAAATTTTTGGTTCGGGTTAAGATGTGCTGTAACAGACATCAGGGTCTACAGACTCTTTGTGTTAAGGTTTATTGGCTAACTAAAAGTAATATTATACCCTTAGTATTATACACTTTCAGCAGATTATCCTTTATTTTTTAAACTTTGCCTATGTTCCAGGTTAAAGTATAATTTAAGGCAAAATTTTATTTTTAGATTTGGATAGAGTCAAGAGAGATTAGAACACCTGTCCGTTTTTATTGCTGTCTGTGCTCCCATAAGGCCTCTTTCACACATACGGTCCGTTTGTCCGTTTTTCATCCATCCGTTGACGGATGAAAAACGGACATCAATGCATCTCTATGTAAAAATTGATGACCATCCGTTAACATCCGTTTTCATCCGCTTCCGTCAATGTCCGTTTTTTGAAACGGATGAAAGCCTTATTTTTCAAGAAAACAGATCGGATGAAAAACCAATGTAAACGGAAAAACGGTCCGTTTTTCAACAGATGAAAAAAACGTATGACAAACTGATACATTTTGATGTGACTGAACTGATGAACTGAATGGACCGTATGTGTGAAAGGGGGGCTTAGGGAGATTCATTCTCTCGATTTGTCCTGTTTACTATTATCATGGAAACGAAAAGAAAATCCCCCATTTTGGGTTGCCACCAGAAAAGTAAGAGAGGGGAAATCTTCCAATGGGGACACTAGATCTGGTGACCTGGGGGCCCCAAGGAATTCCCCTAATTTGCATGGATTTTCTCTCACTTCCTGTTTGGCTATAAGACAGGAAGTAAAGGGAAATCTCTGCAATGGGACACATGTTGAAAACAAAAATCTATCAGGGGTTATAACCCTCCCTTACTTAAAAAAAAAAAAAAAAGTTGTCTATAGTTCTGCTTTGAGCTGGTGCCATGATCACAGGTTTCCTGTTTCTGGGTGGCTCCTTTCTCTTGTAGCATCCTATGGAGCCACCCTTGCATGCAGGAACCGAGGGATGTATCTCCCTACACTGTGTGCATCAATAGAAATACACAGCTCCGTAACTTACAAAGACACGACACTCCCCTTCCCCTCCTCTGCCCTTCTGCAAAACAGATTGATTGTCCACTGTCACCTCTTTCTTGTGAATACCAGCAGTTCACGGAAGCAGTACAGAGATCAAGAGAACACAGCATTGACAGTTGTAAACTGCAAGTCCTGGGGGAGAATTTTATAAATAGTTTATTAAGAATTTTAACAAATAGTTTACTGGAGAAAGTTTATTTTGTCATGCTAATAAGAATTCTGAGGGTATAATACTACTTTAAATGATTAAAAGGCAAGCTATTAAAATGACACATTAACTTTCCTATTATAATGCCTGAGGAGGAAGCCTAACGAGCTGCTCGGAAAACTTGCATTACCAGTGTAAAGTGTTTAACCTTAAACTTTTCCACATTAAGCAAAGACTACACTATCCAAGACTGCAACACTATTGATGAATCTTTTTGATGCAACCTGTAATAATTTGTTTATAAAGATTTTGTACAAATAATTGCAACAATGGTAAAAGAAATAGGCTTGTGCACTTAAAAACATAAAAAACTAACATAAAATGACCCAAAAAATCCACAATTTCCCTTTAAAAAGGCATTGCCTCGCCTTGCTGGTAGACCTTTAACAACTTCACATGCCACAAGGCACAGAAAGTGCTATTTTCAGAAATATTAATTGACTTCACAGTTCACACTTAGGGCAACATAATCCAGCAGGCAGATGCATGAAAACGATTGCACATTCCACTAAAATAGCAACAATTTGCATGTATTATAGGCGCCAACTGAATTGCCAACTAGCAAAGGCCTCTGTACTATGCTAGCCAATACATCACACGGACATTATACACATACTGTATATTTTACATAGCTACAAATAGTACTGGAAGTAGCAGAGTTGACAGATTATTATGGAGGCTTTCAGCCACCTCCAAGCAGAGAGGCTGAGCAAACATCTAAGGAGAACTCCAGCAATCAGCTACAGCAGGAAACCCACAGCAAACCTCCAACTGTCTACAAACCATTCAGGCCTCTCCATATCTCTATGCGGTAGACCGGGGCTTACAAAAAATGCAGCTTGCACGAATTTTTTTGAAATGATTGGTAAGGCATAAGTACAACCAACTAAACCCAAGAAGAAAAATGTGATATATTGCAGATTACCAGTTCTTACATGTGGCGGCTGCATTCGTTTTTGTTTTTTAAACGCAAAGAACATTTTCAGCAAGTACAGAAAAATCTATTAATCTTGCCAGAAATTGCCTATGAGTCTGTGTACAAAGCCGACTTCCGTGGCACTTCCGGTCCGGCGTCCTGTGTTGCTAATCTAGCAATGGTGCGCATTGGATACTCAAAGCGAATTGCTATGATAAAAGGGTGACGTCCATCCCTCCACCCATATGCTGAAGAAGTCCCGCTCACGGACGTAACGCGTGCGGAGGGGGGAGGAGATTGTGTGACGTCACCCGCAGTCCCTGTCGGCGGAGCGAGGCTCTGCTTCTCATGTTGTTTATCTGCATACATCGCTGTTTATCTCCTGGAATTCAAGTAAGAGGCTGTCTTAGCTTTTATTCAATAAATGTGTTGTTGTGACTTATTACACGATGGTCTGCCTCTTGCTTTTTTCTGGGAGCATCTGTCTATGAATCTGAGCGAAGGGGATAATCGTAGTGTGTGATGATCCACTGTGAAGTTGCTGCTGTGCTGATTGCTAATTAAGGCTGTTTATTCACAGCCCTCAGGTGAGAGGCTAGTGGTACTGGTGGAGGTCTTTCTTCACTGAGTGAGAGCACCTTGTTAAGTATCAAGCACTGCGCACTTTCTTCTGGATCTATTTATGGACATTACCCTTTCTGATTCTTATGTTTATCATATGGACATTTATGTGTGTTTTAGGCGATTTTATGCAGTTTTATGTCAATTTTAGTGATTTGTTCTACCCTTATTGATCGTTTTAGCGCTGCACTCTCTATTTTTACTACTTTCTATGAGTTGGACTGGAAGCAGAAAACAATATTGTCTTCTTTCTGTAAACTACAAATCTCTCCACTCCAAATGTAATGTAGGTAAAGAGAGGAAGCCATGTGAAGAGACAACCATGACTCCTTCCATGTGTTTGAAGTCCAGTCTGGGTAACAACCATGGCTTCTTCCATGTGTTTGAAGTCCAGCCTGGGTAACAACCATGGCTTCTTCCATGTGTTTGAAGTCCAGCCTGGGTAACAACCATGGCTTCTTCCATGTGTTTGAAGTCAATCCTGCGTGACAGCCATGGCTTCTTCCATGTGTTTGAAGTCCAGCCTGAGTGACAGCCATGGCTTCTTCCATGTGTTTGAAGTCCAGCCTGGGTGAAGTACCCTTTATAAAGAGGACAGCAGCTTTCAGAGATTGTTATTTGATCTTTGTCTCCTCAGTGCCTTTGTACCTGTGTTTCCTTTGCTTCTTGCACTGGTTCTGACATCAGCTTGCTCTTACTGACTCTGCCTTGTCTGACCACTCGTGTATGACCCTGGTCTGGTCTTCTGACCACTCTCTAGTCCTCATATGTGACTCCTGTGCATGACCTCGTCTGTCTTGACTATGCCCCTGCCACCTCGTTTGCTTGTTGCTTCATTTATGTCTTCGGTTTTGGTCCTGACTACACCAATTCAGTCCCGCTCTGCCATCCTGACCTTCTACCTACCACGGGAACTACCTACTTTCTGTTGCTGTTCCAGGCCCCTCTCACCACTTGTTACTGGAGCAATCTCCAACAGGCAATCCGTGCTTCTTTAATCCCTGCTTTACCTGTCCTCACCTCCAGGGGTGCTTGGGGCTTAGTTGCAAGAGAAGCCCTCTCTTCCCTTTGGCCTCCAACCAGGTACGTGACAGATGCGTTTTACCGCCCCCTTGAAGTTGCAAAGGCAGTTTGACACTGTTGCGTACATGCTGTGGGCACAGCAAAAATGATCCTCTGAGTTGCATTCAGAGGGCAGTACAATCCTCTACCTTGACCCAAGTAAATAGGGAAATCCCACAACCTTAAAGCGGAGTTCCACCCTGGATTTTTTTTTTTTTTTTTTAATACCCCTGGGACAGTCAGGGCTAGTACATTCCACAATGGCAAGCCTCTGATCTGTCCCGGGTTGCACTTACCTGTTAGGACAAATACTTACCTTGAAAACGTCTTGTCCAGCGCTGCCATCTCAGATGTGGGCAGCTTGAAGCCAGCGAGATCCCCTTCGGCGTCTTCTTCCGCCTTCTTTGGTCCCACGATGCTCTGCGCCGGCCCCGACGTCACTTCCGGGTCGCGCGCGTCATCCCTCTACAGCTTCTGGGCATGACGTTCAGCTCCCAGGAATCATTGCAGAGCCAGGAAGTGACGACGGGCCGCGGCCGAGGAAGGAGGAGGAAGAAGGAAGTAAGGTAAGTATTTTTTCTTCGCTACGAGGTAAGTAAAAAAAAAAAAAAATGTGATTATCCATTTCTTTTTCAGGTGACCCGGAGCGAGAAGATGGAGGTAAGTATTAAATTAGGGTGGCCAAACTGCACCTGCACCACCCTCTAAAAAAAGAGATCCGGTCTTCAAAAACCAACACACATGTAATTGAGTGATTTTAATAAATGGCTGTTTTTTGTTTAAATATCTGTCTGGAGTTCTGTTTAAGAATATAAATTCATAGCTGAAATGCAATAAAATAGGCTACAGACATGAACACCCAAATTATCATTAGAAGAAGAATATATGAACGCAATTATATTTTCTGACAACTGAAAACAGCTAAAAAAAGGAGAGGAAGGGAACGCCAGCACAGAGAAGCAGAGAGGTCACGGCAAATTATTAAGCCGATATGACACAAGGCATGTCAGTTCCATAGCAGACAGCCTTTCAATCAAAACAGCAATTCTACGACTTTGTTCTCCGGAAGAATGATTGGCTCATGAAGGGAATACAGGATATGTGAGATGATTAATGGAGACATCTCATCTACCCAGAGCCGACTACAGACTATGGAGACGCTGCAACATAACAAGCACCTCTCATCCCATCTTATCATAGAACTCCCTACAGAGATCCAGGCAACGACACCAAACATAGATCAATGTGGACACTTCTAACTGCTTCCGACAACTATCTGTATGCATGTGTAAAATTCATATCGGAGTACAGTACTGAATAAACAGTCAATTACACTATTAAAAAAAATAAATAAGTTCCTTCATACAACACCTGACTGCTCTGCCAGATACACAATTAGGTAGACCATTTACACATGCGACTTGTCATGTGACTTTGGACATTAAAGTCGCATGACTTCCCCATACTTTCCAATGATAACCATTCATATTTGTATGACTTAAAGCTTAAAGTCGCAGCGATTTCAAAGTAGTTCACACACTACTTTGGTCTGACTTTCATGCAACTTGAGGACCATAGACTTCAATGTTAACCCTCAAAAGCTCGTACTATTGATGGTCTGATCGGGTCCACCTGAAAAATGGGCAGGTGGACCCAATCAGGTTTGTGTGAAAGGGGCCAAAAACCTTTTCGGTTTATCTGCCCCTAAAATTACCTACCACCATTTTATTCTTCAGAGACTCTGCTTTCAGAAAATATATCATGTTTGGGGGTTTTAAGTAATCTTCAGGACTTAAAGTGATACTAATGTCTAGTTTTTTTTTTTGTATAAAAATAACAATCATGTTATACTTAACTGTGCAGTTGGTTTTGCACATCGCTGGATCGGGACGGGGCTCAGGTAAGTTTTAGGGGGGCTAAGGAGGGCTGCTGCATACAGAAGGTTTTTTATCTTAATGCATAGAATGTATTAAGATAAAAAAAAAAAACTTCTGCCTTTACAATCACTTTAAATTATTATTTTTTATTGTGTGCAAAAAAACACAAAAACCGCTCTGGTAGAGAAAGGCTAAAACTGCCAGTGTGAGTCCACCCTAAGGCCCCTTTCACACGGGCTTTCCGATTCGATCCGCCTGTCAGTTTTTCAAACAGACCTGATCGGATGCTCCATGCACCTCTATTGAGCAGCGGATGTCAGCAGTGACCTCTCCGCTGACACCCGCTGCTATCCGATCCTGTCCGTGAAATCCAGACGGATGGTGACCCTGTTTTCCATCCGTCTGGAGGATCGAATCGGATTGGATGAAAATGGACAGGCGGTCCATTTTCATCCAATCTCTCATAGAGGAGAGCGGGACTCTGACAGCTCCGTCTTTGCAAAGTAAGCGGAGACGGACCCATCATCCACCTGCTCAGCGAGGATCGACGGATTGATCCCCGCTGAGAAAAACGGAGTCTGTCGAGCGCATCGCTCATGTTAAAGGACCCTAAGGGATTTCCATCACATTGGAAAGAGATCCTCTGACTTTCTATTGAGTCTACACGACAGGAAGAGAAGGGAAATCTCCTAATTAGACACAGATGGCCAAAAGATGACATGAGTTTCACCCTTCCCTGCCCTAGCAAAAATTTAGAAGAGGTTTTTGAGTTTAGATACTTTAAAGCTTCGTATACACAGTGATTGCAAGGTCTGGCAAGGTTTAAAAAAAAAAAAAAAAAAAAGTCATACGGTACTTACTGTGCAGTTGGTTTTGCACAGAGTAGCCCCAATGCTTCTCTTCTCGGGTTCCTGTTCTGTGCTCCTGTTCCCTCCCTCCTGTTGAGAGCCCCCACAGTAAGCAGGTTGCTGTGGGGGCACCCGAGCCAAGTCACAGCTCCCTGTGTCCATTCAGACATAGAGCCACGACCCAGCCCCACCCCCTCTCTCTCCTGATTGGCTGAGTGACTTTGATTGACAGCAGCGGGAACCAATTGCACCACGCTGCTGTCTTAGCCACTGAGAAGGGGGGTCCCGGGCAGCTGAGACACTCCTGCAACATCGCTGGATATAGATGGGCTCAGGTAAGTATTAGAGGGGCTGCTGCACACAGAGAATGCATCAAGATAAAAAACCTTCTGCCATTACAATGGTGGTCTGGTGTTCCATGCATCTCCATACAGGCATTCCCATTCATGTTAATTGGGATGCAGCAGCTGCAGTGACACACCCACTGCTCCCGATTGGACAACTTGGTGAGTCTACAAACACAGACAGTTTGCAGCTGTTGCATTCACATTTATATGAATGGAGATGCATGGAACACTCGTGCTTCCCTGTACAGGCGAATACTGTCCTCACACGGGCTTATGCTTAAAGCGGAGCTCCAGGCTCCTTCAGAAAAAATTAAAAGTCAACAGCTACAAATACTGTAGTTGCTCACTTATAATAGAAGGACACTCACCTGTCCAGGGATCCAGCAATGTCCTCACCCAAGCCAACTCTTCAATCGGCTTCAGGTGAAGGCGCCGGCATCTGTAGTAAGGAAAACCGGAAGTGAAGCCTTCACAGCCTGTTTCCTACTGCACATGCGCGAGTCACGCTGCGCCTTGTAAATGGTTCTGTAGCCTTCTGGGACCCATGATGTGTCCCAGAAAACTGCAGGGGAAGGAGGGGCGCTGAACTTCTGGCTTAGTTCGCCACACCAATCTGAGCTGTACCTGTCAAAACCAAGTACCCGCCCCCCCCCCCCCCAAAATTTGCCAAACGTGGCAGTGGAAAGGGGGGGGGGGTGGATAGCGTGCAAACAAGAGGAGCTTTCCCTTTTGGGTGATTGTAAACCCCTAGATATACCCAGTGAAGTGACTGGCCTCAGGTTATACACAGAGATGACACAAATCCTTCTACATATTGTATGCTGTACCTGTTTATCTGCAGTCTTCTTTGTTGTACATCTGCTCAAAGTATAGGACTTCTAAAGCTTGTCTGAGCTATCAGAAAGCAGGGGGCAGAGAGCAGAAGCTACACACTGCAGAGCTCAGTGAGGAGAGCTGATTGGAGGGACACACCCCCTCCACTCAGCACACAGGAAATGGGCTAAGGCTGTCAATCATAGCCTCTGTGCTGGAGCTCCCTCCCCTGGTCACATTTTTTTATTTCGGTGTAAGGAAAACTTGTCAGAAATAACTCATGCTGATAGAGGAAGGAAGCAGCAGACAGAAATTACACTTTGTGCTCTGGATTGAGACAAGTATGTAAACAATGATGTTACATCAATAAGCCCCTTATTGTATTGGAGAACATCCGGAGGTCCCCTATGGTGATTGATTACACCAAAACGCTCATTTGAGTGTTAATGGAGGTGAGTGGCCATTGCACTTGATTTGTATTCCTAGCTCATGAATTACCGCACTTGGCTGTCACCGGAATTGTTCTTTTAGTGTCACTGGATCACATATGAACTTTTACCATACTCACTTGATAATATCAGCACTTTATTTGTGCTTTAGATTTTTATTTATTCATTGATATATATAATATATATATATATATATATATATATATATATATATATATATATATATATATATATATATATATATCTCATTCTCTTACTTTGAAGCACCTTGCAGCATTCATTTGCTGATCAATTTTTTGCACTTTTGAACATTTTGCACAGATTATTTTCTACACTCCCGCTTGCACTGAATATTGTTATTTACATCACTGTCATTGTGCAACCGATTTGTTGCCCACCATCAGCATCATTATTTATTTACTAATCACTTTTATGATCTGGCACTGATCACTTTATTTATATATCTTGTCAGCACTTTATGCAACTATTATTCATATATTAGGATTGTCATTTTATTGCTTCAGATCATTATTGTTTTATCATCTATTTTTTCTCACGTTTACATTTGGTCACATTTCTTGGACTTAATATTTATCTGTGGTCCACCATTTTCAGAAATCAAGCGCCAATTCCCTCTGCGTTTTACCTGTTTTAGTATGTTGTGACACCAGGGCAGCCATCAGGGGGGGGACAGCCCATACACATGTAGGGGGCCCAGGCCCCAACCAACGAGACCGAGTTGTTGTTGCTGTAGTAACTAGCAATTGTTTAAGCATGGTGGCTGCAGAGTAAACCGATGCAGCTGAAGGGATGCCTCTATGCTGGATTGCGCTGTCTCATTGCTGAAAATATGAGGCTGTTTCTTTGCTGGATTGGGATATCTCTTTGCTGGATTGGGATATCTCTTTGCTGGATTGGGATAGCTCTTTACTGAAAATATGAGGCTGTCTCTTTGCTTGATTGGGATAGCTCTTTGCTGAATTTATGGGGATGTCTCTGATGGATTGGATGAATTTTCATTTATTAAGTTGTAAGAGAGTGTTAAGATAGAAGTGGGTGCACTGAAAGACTCGGTGGGATGGCCAGTGGGCGGATTTGGTAGGACAGCTAGAGGGCGGGCCCTGCGGAATGTTGGTGGTCAGGTCCGGAGGGGCCCAGGCCTAAAGCTGTGTAAGGGGCCCCAAAATGTCTGATGGCTGCCCTGTGTGACACTACTGAATTGGCTGCTGATTTCTGGTGTTTCACTGCATCTATCATCATTTGACTCCACATCATTCTATACCTTACTGGTAGCGCATAGGTTCACTTCTCTCTATATTTTATCCCCTGGAACTTCCCGGAAGACTCTGCCAGCAGCTCCACTGTCAGCTCTACTGGATCCTCTGCAGCTCAGCGCCACACCTGGTTCACTAAGCCGACCGCCTAAGACCACTTTCCTCACACAGCAGGAGGAGAGACCAGCCGTCAGCCTCCTCCTGGGACTCTGCTTCCCACCAAAGACGCCCTGTCACATGTCCCCCCCCCCCCCATCTTTTATGAGCAATCCCAGGATGCACTGCAAGAGTGCCCTCCCCCTGGGACTCTCACAAAAGCCAATGTGTCACTGGCCAGGTTTCCTCCACTGTCCAACAAGCTCCCCTATTGGATGCAGTGGGGACACTCCCTTAGAACCAGTGAATCACATCTGGGAACATGCAACAGGCAACCTAACAGATCAGGCTCCCCTGAGAGGCAGGTGGAGCATACAATGCTTTGAACCTAGCACCTAACTAGGAGGGTGCTACACAAACCATACTCTCCAGGGTCTACCAAACTACGTAACCTCTGTTGTGGGCGGAATGACCCTTTAAACAGCCCAACTCAGCAGCAGAATGCCCCTGAAAATTATTCTGAAAAGGTTGGCAGCTAATTGTACAGCAAGCTTTCTCCCTCCAAGCCAAAACCCGAAGAGAATCCAGAGACAGATACTTCTCATTCTGTTGTCTCGGATTATTCTGGTCACTTCCCCTGAATGGAACATGAACGTTATTAAATCTATCTTTACTTAGGATGAATTGTTAATTATTTCTTACAGCTCCAGGCTTTCGGCAGCCCACATACAGCCGTCTCCTCGCTCGGCACATATTCCTTAATTACAAACACAATTCTTAAACTCATATGTGTGTTAACGGCAATGCGTCCTTCTCTATATGAATCCAATAACTTGTGATCAATGCAAGCAACAGATGCAACATTCAGATGATATCTCAGCAAGAAGACATTGATTTCATCCATTGTCTATAAATAGTGGGAAAAACAAAACAAAAAAAAAACAGCACAACAATAACTCACAATGATAGATGCGCACAACGAGCAAAACTGGATCTTTACAGTTAAGCAATACAAATGAAGTCAACAAAAGTCGTTTTATATGGTGGATGCAGCCTGTCCTCCGAGGATTGTGTAATGATGACATATGTTCTCTCAAGGCTGGCTGTAATAATGTGGACCTCTCCTTAAAGTGGACATGGCACTGAATGCAAGTCTGCTTAATTAGTAACAACCCCCCCCCCCATCTTAAACCACTGTTAAAAAAAAAAAATAGGGGGCCCATTCACACTTATGCATTGTGGCAATGCACTCTAAAATGCATGTAATAATTCATGCCATAATGCATCTGCTATATATGGGGCATGTTGCTTTGCCATTTATTAAAAGGCACCCCATTGTACAGTACAGCCCAATGTAACGGTGTTAGAAAAAAAAAAAAAAAAAAGGGTCATGAACATTTTTTCATCTATTGTGGTGCAAAATGCAGCCCTTTCATAATAAACGTGCCTTAAAGAGGTTTTTTAACTTACTGCATTCCCCTCCCCCCCCCCTTTTACTTACCTGAGCCCTCATTTGATCCAGCACTGTGCACGTCTGCAGCTCTTCTCTCCTCTCACTTCTGAGTCTCGCTGACTTTGCTGGGGCGCCAGGAGCCATTGGCTCCCAGTGTTGCCAATCAAAGCCAGTGACTAGGGAGCAGGGGCCGGGGCCGGGGCCGAGTCCTGCTGTCTGTGTCAATGGATGGAGCAGCGGGGTTCGGGTGCGAGCACGCTCGAGTGCCCCCATGGGAAGTGGCTACCTATGGGGGCACTGGACAAAAGGGAGGGGCCAGGAGCACTTCATGGACATTGCACAGAGCAGGTAAGTATAGACCTGTTTGTTATTTTAAAAAAACGACCTTTACAATCACTTTAAGGCCCCGTTCACACTGGGGCGACACTACTTCCCGGGGCGACAGTCAATACAGGTCGCTCCAAAGAAGTTTCGGACCCTTTTTCTAAGTCGGAGCGACTTGTGTCGCTCCTATTAGAACGGGTCCACAGCTTCTCTATGCCAGGCGACCTACGCCTGACAGGTCGCCCCAGTGTGAACGGGGGCTTAGGGCTCGATGGGCGATTACTCCCGTCCTCCGGGCAGAGTCGCTACCAGCTGCATGTGTATCCACCTCCATACTGCATGCAGGCACCCCATAGAAGTGAATGAAAATGCAGCATCAGCACAGACAAGCACATGTCAAAGTTTGACATGTGGGCAGGAGCGATTCGCCGAATCCGGATGTTGATACCGTGTGTTCGGATCCATGCACCTCAGTGCCCGACCTTGGGGGGCCTGGGTCAGTTTCGGGGCTCAATATAGAAAATAAGTTATATGATAACATATGACAAATAAAAATGTAAAATGTAACCACTTGGAAGACCGCTTGCCCGCAATGTACTGTGGATGGGCAGCCCACACAGGCAAAGCGGCACACCCGTACATTTGCGGCCTGCTTCCAGGTTTTGGACGCGTGAAAAGCCGGAATCGGAAACTATGAGATCCATTAGTAAAAGAAGCACACTTTTAACCCCTTGATTGCACTAGACTAGATGGTAACCTCTTCCCAGCCAGGGGCCATTAGTACAGTGACAGTGTACAGTATTATCAATGATTACTGTATTAGTGTCACTGGCGATGTCAGTGGGAATTAATCAGTTAGTGTCAGATTATCCGCCACATTTTTGCAGTCCCATTATAAGACCCTAATCACTGCCATCACTAGTAGAAAAAAAAAAATAAAAATTCCAGTAAAGTAAAGAAAGCTCTATTTGTGTGAAAATATTATATTACATTTCATTTGCGTTGTGCGTGTGTTCTAAAAATATATATAGTGACGAAAGGTAAGTATTTCTTTCTACAATTACAAGGTAAGTAAAAAAAAAAAAATAATCCTAACTATCCAATTCCTTTTCAGGTAAAGCAAAGCATTAGGTCGATTTTGTGCCCGGAACTCCGCTTTAAGGATACGTTGGTAAGAAAATTTTTAATAATAAAAAAAAAAAAAATGTATAATTACATTTTTTGTATAAAGGAAGTCTGGGGCCCCCTCTGGCAGGGAGGCAGAGGGCAATTGGTGTTTTTCCCCCTATAAAACTGGCACTGGTGGTGTCAGATTTTGACATGTGATTGTGTCCTTCCCAATGATGCCTGTGCATCCACTTCTATGGGGGGCCTGCAGACAGCTTCAAGGTGGATGCACACACTGTTCATCTACCAGCAGCTCTGCATGGAGGATGGGATTAATTGCCTGTCTGAATGAGCCTTTAAAAGGGTAACTCTACTTTCGTGGGAAAAAATTACCAAATAAAAAAGAAAATTATAGCATATACAATTGCGACTCAAGTCCTATTGTACTTGAATGTTATTAAAAATTATCTTTCCGTTTTAATCTGCAGCTCTGTCATTTTCAGTAAAATGCAATGCAATATGGCTACCTGGAGGTGTTCTGTTCACAGATGGATTACAGAACATCCCTTAGTGCCGGTTAACAGATATGCGATTCAGGAACCCTGCGAATCCACTGCGGGTTCCCGCATCGCATTCAAATCGCAGGCAGTTCACACTGCCATATGCAAATCGATGGGGGTGTCAATACAAAGTTAACGACACCCCCAGATCAGTTCGCATATCGCAGTGCGAACTGACAGTTCGAACATAAATCAGGTCGCATTGGTGTGAACCACCATGCAATCAGATTCTGCTGCGGACCCAAAAAAGGGTCCTGTGCGTGTTCTGTCCGAATCCGATGCAAATTCATACAGATCGGATAGGATCAGATGAAAAACGGACAAGGGGCCTGTTTTCATCCGATCTCCCATAGAGGAGAGCGGGGATCTGACAGATCAGTCTCTGCACAGAGAGCAAAGATCGGCGGATCAATTCCTGCCGAGCAAAACGGACTTTGCTGGGCGAAAAACCCCTATGGAAGGACCCTAAGGGGATGCAGACCCTGCTACTTTCCTCATTACAGGCCTGCAGGTGCAGCAGCTGCTTATTAATGATAAAACCACTCCCATATAGATTCACTGAGCTCATGGACACAGGCAGACAGCCAGCTATTTCTTTAGAATAACAAAAAGGTAGGAATCTGCAACAAAGTTTGTTAAAACCCTTGCAGAGTACATAGATCACCCAGAGGAAAATGTTTTTTTCTCAGCAAAAGTAGAGTTACTCTTTAAGGCAGCATGTTTATTATGCACCACAGTAAATGAAAAAAATGGGCATGGCTTTTTTTTTTTCCAATCACAATAAACTACATTGAGCGGTATATACCTTGTGGTGCACTATGGTATATTGGGCACTGCTCCACCACGTGACGTCATCACGCATATGGCTGGAAGTGAGGTGTTCCTAGAAATGTGGATGCTGTATCTTTGTCTTAAGGGGGCAATACATTGTTCTAATCATATATTCTAATGCACTGAATAGTGCACTATATTTGTAAGTGCCATTATATTTATTGAATTAAAACCCATATTTACAATATCTGCTGCACAATAAAATAGTTGCCAACATTTGAAAAAGATTTCCAGGGACACTTTACTATCAATTACTTACCACAGCTATCAATTACTTACCACACCCACTTCCCTGAAGCTCCGCCCACTCCACGTAATTAATCTACGCCTACTTATCAGATTATAGGGTCTACTCAATAAAGACAGAATTACAGGAAATTGAAAAGGGAATTTTAAACTTGAGGCTAAAGTAGCAGAGTTGGAATAATTCTCCCATTCAGCTGCACTACTTCTGCCTAAAGTTTAAAATTCTCATCACAATTCCCTGCAATTCTAAAGTGTCAAATGTGCTCAGGTGTGACCAAACAAAATATGTAATATGTTAATATAAATAAAGTGCAAATAAGTACATTGCCGGGACAATGTAAATTACACGGGACAGGCTCCCTTTCTGCCGGGACTGTCCCGGCAAAAACGGGACAGTTGGCAAGTATGCAATAATAGTTTTATCAGTCAAATTAAGCAGAAAGGGGAGCTTTCACCTATATGTGGAACTCAATACTGGAGACGAAAGAAGGCGAGGTGTTGATACGAAAGAAGGCGAGGTGTTGATACATCTGGTGTACCCTCAAAGTGTACAGAGCCCAATTAAAGGGCAAGGTGCATAGTAACGTATTGAGATCATAAATAAGAATTAACTGGTGACGGTAGAACACTGTGGTGAATATTTGATGTAAATTCACAGACACAGTTGGAGACCTTTTTCAAAAGTATTATTGCTATTTAAGTGAAGGACCTTCTTTACACACTGGGGATTGTGAAGTGGACTTTTATTCCTAGACAATGGGGTGGATTTACTAAAGGCAAATATACTTTGCACTCTGCAAGTGAAATTGCTCCAGAGCTTAGTAAATGCAACGAAGCTCTGCTAATTTCCCACATCCAATCATGTGCAAGCAAAAATGCTGTTTTTTATTTTCCTTGCATGTGATTGGGTATTTTTTGCAAAGTGAAGCTTTAGCTCATTTATTAAACTCCGGAGTAACTGCACTTGCAATGCACAGTATATTTGCCTTTAGTTAATCAGCCCCATATTGTTCATTTGCATATTCTCATGGTTTATAATTACATGGAGGTCATATGGTAAAAGTGATTGAAGGCTTTTTGCGCTGCACTTTTTTATATGAATATCCCAAGAAATGTCAATCAGCCCAAATCTGGCAAGAGAATCTCACAGCTCAGTGCAGTAGTGCAGAGATTTGGGCAACTTGTCCTTCTCTGGGATATCACTCGAAGGCTGCTGACATCATCCTGACCAAAGTACATAGGATAAGGCGAGTATGGTAAATACCTTTTTCCCCCCACGTGTTGTCTTTAGTTGTTTTTTGCAGACTTCTAAGACGGGTGGAGCCTAACTTATTATATTTTTACAGCAAGATCTGCTTTCATTTACTTACAATCCTTGGTTCTGTCAACTTAATTCACGTAAAATGACCTTGGCTGCCTTCCCTTGAACTGTGATGCTTAAAGAGGAATTGCAGTCTGCTCACATAATTTGTAATTAAAACCCATTTGCTATTCTGAAGCTTCCCTCCAACCACTGTGCATATTTTTAGGTGTTCTTGCATGGCAAGACCACTGTTATCTCACATATATATTCTTATTATAGCCAAATTTTCCACCCTAACTCCTCCTACAGTTTTTACACTACATAGACAGTAACATACCGAAACGTGCGGATTGTTCCCAATTGGTGTGCTATTACTTTGTGGAACGTTTCGCCAAATGGTTCACAAAATATCTGCATTTTTATGGCAAAATTGGTCTCATAGGAATGAATGGCGGGATGTTCAAAATTAGAGTGGGAGCTGACAAAAGCTAGAGTGGGAGCTGAAAAATCAGGACATGATTTCTAAACTGCCATTACTCCCTCATTTTCACCTACACAAATCTTATATCAAAACGTTGAGCTATCCCTGCCGCCACTAAAAATGTCCACGGCTAAGCCATAGTCCTGATAGTTTTCACAATTTCTTAACTGCTGCCACTCCCACACACACACACACACGGCAAGAACACTTCACACAATTTCCCCGGACATTGTACGTTTTCTAGTTTAATATGTACTGTGATTCTGTACTTGCCAAATATGCTGTAGAAATCTCCCTCCACTAAGTCTGGCTGCAGCCATTTTAACTGTGGGCAGCTGAAGCTACTGCCTGTTCACTTCCTGGATTTACAGACACAGAGGCGCACACACACACACTACAATAATATATATATATATATATATATATATATATATATATATACACATACATACATACATATACACACACACACATATATACACACATACATATATATATAAATATATATATATACACACACATACATACATATACACACATATACATACATATGCACACAGAAAGACGGACGCACTGCTCGTCTGCACGTTTCTCCTCTCTTGATGAATACTCATGGATCTCTGCAGTCTCCTGTTATGTCCGCCCTCATCCAGCCCCCTTCAGCTCTGCAATTCTTTGACTATCCTATGACTCACTCCTCCTACCTTGCTGGCAAACTCTCACAACAGTGAGAGAGAGAGAGCTGTGCATGATGTCATTAGCCAAGGCTTTTCACCAGAAGTGAAAGAAGAAGTGGGCTGTATAAGGTGTAACGGGACCACGACCCACACTGTACTTGTGGGCTTCTCTCAGTATATGGCTTCCTTCAGTCTTGAACATAGATATCAGATTTTCCAGCGGCCCCCCCCCCCTCCTGATCAGATTACCACACACAGGTCAGGGGTTGCCTGATTACATTATCATATGCAGATGAAATTGTATTCAGAAATAGAATTAACCTGGACTAATTATCTATCCATCTGGACAGAAACAATATGTGAGCTCATTACAAATGGGGCAGACGGGCTTAACAGAATCCACACCACACCTCAATACACAGACAATAGGGAGAGCCTGTCTCTGACATTGAAGTTCAATACACATTATCATAAATGTAAATACAGAACCAATTTGAAGCAATCCAAACCATTTCTCAGTGTCCATTAAGTATTCGTCTTTCACTCCCAGTGGCATTTAGTACCGTCACATAAGGTATTTACTCGCAGAAAAAAAAAATGTTTTACTATCCAAAAGTTAAAACAACAAGGGCGTTGGAATGGTGGAAAGATGAAAAGAAAAAAAAAAAAAAATCACTGAAGCTTTGACAGTTATGAGCACACTGGTTTTATAGCCAGGAACCTTAAGGGCCCATTTACACTAGGGCGGTCCGTTGCAGGCAGCTAACATGCATTTTGTTGTGTTCACATGCATTGCATTCATTTGAATAAATTGCCTAATGCACCACAATGGGCGAAAAGTCCAACCTGCATCTTTTTTGCTGAGCAATTAACAGCAGGTGCATTATGAAAGTGCTGTAGGAGGTTATTCACAAAGAATGATACTGCAGCACATCAATGCATGTAATTTGCATTACCACAGCCCAGACCTTATCCTCAGGCCCAAATCCTTAACCTTAATCTTAAAGTGATTGTAAAGTCTCTTTTTTTTTTTAAATAACATGTTATACTTACCTCCTCTGTGCCGTTGCTTTTGCACAGAGTAGCCCCAATCCTCCTCTTCTTGGGTCCCTCTTCTGTGCTCCTGGCCCCTCCCTCCTGTTGAGTGCCCCTACATCAAGCAGCTTTTTATGTCACAGCTCCGTGTCCATTCCAGTGGCGGCTTGACAATAGGGGGCGCGGGGGCGCAGGGGCGCCGCCCCCCCCCCCCAAGGCTAGTCATCCGTACATCAACAAAAAAAAAAAAAAAAATGTGTTCCTTTAAGTGTGCGTGGGGCGCCGGACACACTGCTGTCTATGGAGAGGGTGGGGGTTTTGGCAGCATGTGATTTTTTCTGGGAAGCCGATTGGCATCCTTTAGAGTGTCCTTGGAGCGCAGAGCGATGTGCCCACCGAACACTCCCACTGTATCACTATTCTATTTTAATGTACTGAGCCAGCCAGTAAGTCTGTTTTTTAAAAGCACAAGCTCTATTCAAGATGTGTCAGTTTGCAGGGATGAGACAAACCATTTAGTGCCGGCTCACATTGGTGCGATGTGGGAACCCTGCAAATTCACTGCGGGTTCCCGCATCACCCCTGACTCGCAGGCAGTTCACACTGCTATTTGTGAGCTGCTGAAGTATATATACAAAAGGTAACGACACCCCAGATCAATTCGCATATCGCAGTGCGAACTGTGAATTCGGCCAGGAATCGTATCGCACTCATGCGATCAGATTCTGGTGCGGACCAAAAAAAAGGGTCCTGCACGACTTTGGTCCAAATGCGATACAAATTCAGCCATGCAATCTGTATGGCTGAATTTGCATCGCACAGACATCGCATGTGATTTGCATAGCAGTGCGGTGCAAATCACATGCGATGTCTGACATCGCTATAGTGTGAACCGCACTTAACCCTGACAGGGGTTCTTAACCGCTTCTGGACTGCCCGCCACCCGCAGTTTTACTGCAGCAGGCAGCCCCTCCTGCGCGAACTGACTTAGGTCTACGTCGTGCCTGAAGCTAGGGGGCGAGCGCGCGGCACGCTCCCGCTAGTAAGCAGAGACTCCGATGCACGGGGCGGGTGGCTCAGATTGCTGCCTGCCACCCGTGATCGCTCCCCGCTGATAGAGAAGAACGGTCAAGCTGTTGTAAACACAACTGACCATTGTTCAATCTGGAATGATCATAGAGCCCCTGTGATCCTTCTATGTAGGATCACAGGTCTCTGTGATCATTTCGCAAGCCCTGTCCCCATACAGTTAGAAAACACTCCCCTAGGTACATATTTAACAATTTGATCACTTACTGTGTTAACCCCTTCCTTGCCAGTGTCATTATTACAGTGACAGTGCATATTTTTAGCACTGATTACTGTAGTAATGTCACTGGTACCCCCAAAAGTGTCAAAAATGTCAGTTAGGGGTCTGCTGCAATGTCACAGTCCCGCAAAAATAAATTAAAAAAAAAAACCCAGATCGCAGCCATTACTAGTAAAAAAAAAATTATAATCAAAATGACACAAATCATTCCCGTAGTTAGGTTGGTAGACACAATAACTTTTGAGCAAACCAAGTAACAAGCTGGTTGGCCACCATGCACAGCTGCACCAGATTTGTCAGGTCCAAATCACATGTCAAGTCGCACTCTATAGTTGGCAATTAAACTTTTCAATTCGGTGGAACGTTCCTGCACTACTTTTGGCGATTCCAGGTGTGACTTGCATAGACATGTACACAAAGTCGCACAGATGTCAGCCAAGTCCCACCTGGAGTTGCACTGACATGTGGCTTTGAAACTGTGCGATTTCAATTGACGTTGCACGATCACACCAAACCCGATTTCAAAGTCGGATTTGGTGTGAACGAGGGCTTAATCTCATTCGGACTTGGCTACAAGGGGCCCTCTAGGAATTACACCTCAGTTGCTTTCGGTGGGCAAAGGGCCCGCCAAACATAACCCATTCAAGTGAATGAGGCTGCTCTACAAGCGCCCCACAATGCATGCAGCTGGGGCACACTGGTGTGGGGGTTCAAGGGGATAAGGATTTTATTTTACTCCTAATATAGCAACACAGAGGTCTCCAAAACACACCAAAACCTTAACCCGTCACCAAAACACACCAAACCCTTCACACCAATCCCCGCCTGTGACGCGACTTTAAAATCAAACGTCCACAGATCATTTGGGCTGATTAACTTACACTCACCGGCCACTTTATTAGGTACACCTGTTCAATAACTTGGTAATACAAACTGCTAATCAGCCAATCACACGGCAGCAACTCAATGCATTTAGGCATCTAGACGTGGTGAAGACGACTTGCTCAAGTTCAAACCAAGCATCAGAATGGGGAAGAAAGGGGATTTAAGTGACTTTAAATTAGGGATAGACTGATATGGTTTTTTCAGTGCTAATACTGATACCAATATTTTGGACACAACGTATCGGTATCGGCCGATATTTTGTACATTTAAAGTTTTGAAAAAATAAAGAATTTTTGACACAAATCTGGCCCTGAACATGTTTATTTTTGTTCATTGCTTAATGGCTGGCTGGCACCCTGTGGTGGATGGCTGGCACCCTGTGGTGGATGGCTGGCTGGTTGGCACCTTGTGGTGGATGGCTGGCACCTTGCGGTGGATGGCTGGCACAGGGCCTGTGGGTGGCTGGCTGGTACAGGGCCTGTGGGTGGCTGGCTGGATGGTACAGGGCCTGTGGGTGGCTGCCTGGCACAGGGCCTGTGGGTGGCTGCCTGGCACAGGGCCTTTGGCTGGCTGGTACTGGTCCTGTGGGTGGCCGGCTGGTACAGGGCCTGTGGGTGGCTGGCTGGCGCTGGTACAGGGCCTCTGGGTGGCTGGCTCGTTGGTACAGGGCCTGTGGCTGGCTGGTACAGGGCCTGTGGGCGGCTGGCTGGCGCTGGTACAGGGCCTCTGGGTGGCTGGCTCGTTGGTACAGGGCCTGTGGCTGGCTGGTACAGGGCCTGTGGGCGGCTGGCTGGCGCTGGTACAGGGCCTCTGGGTGGCTGGCTCGTTGGTACAGGGCCTGTGGCTGGCTGGTATAGGGCCTGTGGGCGGCTGGCTGGTACAGTGCCTGTGGCTGGCTGGTACAGGGCCTGTGGATGTGGGTGGCTGGCACCGGGCTGCTGTGGGTGGGTGTATGGCTGTGATACACTCCCGCGAGACTAGTCCAGACTCCAGATGAGGCCGTGCAAGGAGAGGGAGGCGGCCAAAGAAGGCAGAATGACGTCACAAAAATATCGGCCAGTTACGGGGCCGATACCAATATATCGGGTAAAGTGCATATCGACCTCGCTGATAATCAGTCTATCCCTACTTTAAACGTGGCATGGTTGTTGGTGCCAGATGGGCTGGTCTGAATTTTTCAAAAACTGCTGAACTACTGGGATTTTCACACACAACCATCTCTCAGGTTTACAGAGAATGGTCCGAAAAAGAAAAAACATCCAGTGAGCGGAAGTTTTATGGAGGAAAATGCCTTGTTGATGTCAAAGGTCAGAGGAGAATGGGCGGACTGGTTAGAGATAATAGAAAGGCAATAGTAACTCAAATCACTTGTTACAACCAAGGTATGTAGAATACTATCTCTGAACACACAACACATTAAACCTTGAAACAGATGGGCTACAGCAGCAGAAGACCACACCGGGTGCCAATCCTGTCAGCTAGGAGCAGTAAACTGAGGCTACTATTTGCACACCAAAATTGGGCAATAGAAGATTTGAAAAATGTTGCCTGGTCTGACGAGTCTCAATTTCAGCTGCAACATTCAGATGGTAGGGTCAGAAAACAACATGAAAGCATGGATCCATCCTGCCATCAGGCTGGTGGTGTAATGGTGTGGGGGATATTTTATTGGCACATGCTGGGCCCCTTAGTACCAACTAAGCATCGTTTAATCTCCACGGCCTACCTGAGTATTGTTGCTGACCATGTCCATGCCTTTATGACCAAAGTGTACCCATCTTCTGATGGCTCCTTCCAGCAGGATAATGCAGCATGTCACAAAGCTCAAATCATCTCACCATTGGTTTCCTGAACATGACAATGAGGTCACTGTACTCCAATGGCCTCCACACTCACCACATCTCACCATTGGTTTCCTGAACATGACAATGAGGTAACTGTTCTCCAATGGTGAGATCTGATGAGTGTGGAGGCCATTGGAGAAAAGTGACCTCATTGTCATGTTCAGGAAACCAATGGTAAGATCTGGTGAGTGTGGAGGCCATTGGAGAAAAGTGACCTCATTGTCATGTTCAGGAAACCAATGGTGAGATGTGGAGTGCGGAGGCCATTGGTTTCCTGAACATGACAATGAGGTCACTTTTCTCCAATGGCCTCCACACTCACCAGATCTCACCATTGGTTTCCTGAACATGACAATGAGGTCACTGTACTCCAATGACCTCCACACTCACCAGATCTCACCATTGGTTTCCTGAACATGACAATGAGGTCACTTTTCTCCAATGGCCTCCACACTCACCACATCTCACCATTGGTTTCCTGAACATGACAATGAGGTCACTTTTCTCCAATGGCCTCCACACTCACCAGATCTCCATCCAATAGAGCACCTTTGGGATGTGGTGGAACGGGAGATTCACATCATGAATGTGCAGCTGACAAATTTGCAGGAACTGTGTGATGTTATCATGTCACTTTGGACCAAAACCTTTGTTGAATCTATGCCATGAAGAATTAGGCAGTTCTGAAGGCAAAAGGGGGTGCAACCCAGTACTAGCAAGGTGTACCTAATAAAGTGGCCGGTGAGTGTATTGTTACCGGTACAGGAAGCATCCAGACCAGGGTTCCTCCTGAGATTTCTAGGGGTTCCTTAAGCAATGGGCAGTTTCTGCATCTCCAATAAGTTCCCAATGACACCATTGTTCCTTTTAGCTCTCTGTAAGGGGATAATTCTTCCCAATGATGACAAGAGTAAGG
The DNA here is from genome assembly GCF_965119305.1 of Pelophylax lessonae. NCBI lineage: Eukaryota > Metazoa > Chordata > Amphibia > Anura > Ranidae > Pelophylax > Pelophylax lessonae. Next base: position 57,534,943 of record NC_138772.1, read on the forward strand.
AGCATTCTTCCCACTGACTGTCACACTAATGTATCATGAGTTGTAGATTTTTAAATTTTTAGCAGGGGTTCCCCGAGGACAGAAATGTATTTCAAGGGTTCCTCTGTGTTGAGAAGGTTGAGAAAGGCTGATCCAGAGGTAACCCACCCAAACAAGAAGGGAGCATTCAATCAGAGCTCCTGGTGTCAACTGAACCCAGAATCCCAGCGCTGCAAGGCTCCCCTACGCTATGGTGTCATCGGACTGTGCTATAGGTTATTGCACTTTCCACGTTATCCCATCCAAAAGCTCAGAATACATTAGATTGATAACAAGTGGATAGGGAACTGTCATACAACCAGAAAATTACATTTAATTGATTTAAGAAATTAAAATGTATTATTTTTAAATGAGATATATATACAGTACTGTATATTTTTTTAAATGATTTCTGTATTATTTTTTTTCTTGGCGTTATTTATAAACTAGAGAGGCGGCGGAGCGAGGTGTACCCCCGAGGGATTGGAAGCCGAGAAATGGATCACATTTACTCTTCTGCTTTGAATAATTTAAAATCTGGCTTTGCATGGAAGCGGCCGTGTTGCACGGTTTTTAAGGCGTGGGATCTATGGATCGGCTGCACGGCATGGGGAATAGGTGTGTGCCAGGGGGGGGGGGGGGTGAGGGTAAGATTTACATGCAGTGTAATAATCCATGACTCACCGTTGTGCTGTGCCCCCTCTCTCCGTCCGATTCACCTGCAACTCTTCGGCATGTCCCCCCTTCGCTGTCAGCGATTGCAGTAAGGCCAGGCTGGGCTGAGCGAATGAATTCACAACATGCTGGTGCTGAGCGAAGGATGGGGAAGGATGTACTACACGGCTCAGAGAGAGAGGGGGAAATCACAAGCTGCAAACAGGGAGATCTCAGCAGGTGGCCAATTCTCTAAGGATGCCGAGGCATCACGCCTAACCCTGTACAGATAAAAAATAATAATATAATAGTGCGTGCCCGGAGCCGGCCAGCCACGGAAGGGGGGGCTCTGCTGCCTTAGTAGGGATTTCTTGGAGCAGGGATGAGGATGGACTTGCCTTGTAGTGTACGGAAAGGAAGCAGCCTGCAAAAAAATCCAGTCCCTGCAGTAGTAATGCAGCCAGAGGATACACGTGAATTCTACCACTTCACAGGCTGCGTTCACACCTGAGCATAGCGTCTGAGTGTTCTTCCTGCCATTTTATTTTGCACGTTTTGTGCATGATTTTGGGGCATTTATATACACGACAAAATTTTGGCATTTTTTTTATTAGTCGATAGAGAAAACTATCACCTGTTGCATCATTTCTCGCTAGGTATTTCAGCTATTTTTTAGCTTTTCCATTCGCTTTTAATTATTTTTATTTTTTTATTACCATTATTATTCAGTTTTTCTTTCGTTAGGGTTAGGTTTAGAAGTTAGGACGGATTAGGTTAGGTTTAGAAGTTAGGACGGATTAGGTTAGGGTTAGGATTAGAAGTTAGGACGGATTAGGTTAGGGTTAGGATTAGAAGTTAGGACGGATTAGGTTAGGGTTAGGATTAGAAGTTAGGACGGATTAGGTTAGGGTTAGGATTAGAAATTAGGACGGATTAGGTTAGGTTTAGAAGTTAGGACGGATTAGGTTAGGGTTAGGATTAGAAGTTAGGATGGATTAGGTTAGGTTTAGAAGTTAGGACGGATTAGGTTAGGGTTAGGATTAGAAGTTAGGACGGATTAGGTTAGGGTTAGGATTAGAAGTTAGGACGGATTAGGTTAGGGTTAGGATTAGAAGTTAGGACGGATTAGGTTAGGGTTAGGATTAGAAATTAGGACGGATTAGGTTAGGGTTAGGATTAGAAGTTAGGACGGATTAGGTTAGGGTTAGGATTAGAAGTTAGGACGGATTAGGTTAGGGTTAGGATTAGAAGTTAGGACGGATTAGGTTAGGGTTAGGATTAGAAATTAGGACGGATTAGGTTAGGGTTAGGATTAGAAGTTAGGACGGATTAGGTTTAGAAGTTAGGACGGATTAGGTTAGGGTTAGGATTAGAAGTTAGGACGGATTAGGTTTAGAAGTTAGGACGGATTAGGTTAGGGTTAGGATTAGGACTAGGCGTATTTATTATTTATTTTTGTTTGTTAGGGTGCGAATACTACTACTACTACTACTGTATTGCTACTACCACTAATACTAATAATAATAAATACACAAATAAATAAAAATAACAAAAAAAAAAAATTCAATAAATAAATACTAAGAGTCGGTTCACACTGCCACGACTCAAAGTCGCCCGTGCAGCACAACTTCATCGCGGCTTGCAAACGACTTCTCATAACAGAAGTCAATGCAAGTCGCTCCACCTTCGCCCAAAAGTAGTACAGGAACCTTTTTCTAAGTCGGAGCGACTTGAGTCGCTCCGATTAGAACGGTTCCATTGCACAGAATGGAGTGCTACTTGTCAGGCGACCAAGTCGCCTGACCAGTCGTGATAGTGTGAACCGGCTCTAAGTGATAAAAATGTAATAATTAACCCATAACCCTTAAAAATAAATAAATATAAATATTCACACACAGGCGGTCCCCAGGTTCCAAACAAGATAGGGACTGAAGGATTGTTCTTTAGTCGAATTTGTTTGCAAGTCGGAACCAATACATTTTTTTTTTAAGTGTAGCCCCAGCCAAAATAATAATTAAGGTTTTTTTTTTTTGGATAGCATAGGGAAGGGTTAACACCCCTGTACCATTTGTTTTGCTGTCTGTACCCCCTGTTTAGAAGATTTCACCTCACTTTCTGTCCCTGTGACAAATGGATTTTGAAAATTTTGGGTTGTGGTGGAAACAAAGATTGGTAGATTGGTAGGATTGATAAAGCTTCAGTGGAGACACCTTTTTCCCATGAGAACTCTTCCAGGAGTGAATTTCCCTTCCTAGGGGGAGATTTCTCCTCACTTCCTGTTGTCTCCCTCCGTTCGTAAATAGGAGTCGTTTGTAAGTCAGATGTTTGTGTATATATATATATATATAAAATAAATAACTAAAACAACACCCTAATCCTGGCCATACACCAGCCAAAAAAAATAAAAAATTGTTGGAAAATCTGTCATTTGGTCCGTTCGTTTGTTTTTCGTCCAGGTAATGGGCACAAATAGAAGAACGGTTTTAACTGTAGCATTTTCAGTGCCGGTTTAGGAGCGCACTGCTCCTAAAATTACATGCGATCTCTGTGCGATGCAAATTTCAGCCATACAGTTTGTACGGCTAAATTCGCACCGCAATCGCACTAAACCCTTTTTTTTTTATCCACAGCAGAATCGGATCGCATGGTGGTTCACACTAGTGCAATCCGATTCTGTGCGAACTTGCAGATCGCACTGCGATATGCGATCTCAACTGGGGGTGTCGTTAACTTTTAATTGACACCCCCTGCGTATCGCATATGGCAGTGTGAACTGCCAGAGGTGCGGATGCGATGCGGGAACACACTGCATATTCGCAGCGTTCCTGCATCGCAGAAGTGTGAACCGTGACTCAGAGCTGAAAAAAAGTCAAGGAGCAGTTTGGAAAAATCTGCCGAAGGAACGATAAATTGATAAGTTAATGCGTTTCTTGCCCGAACTGTTTGCACTAGGCATGAACGATTTATAGTTCAAAATTCGGTCATTACATGATGGCACGATCGTCTGCTCTCACGACCGAGTGCTCATTTTTCGAAAATGAGTTTGAACGATCTTTCGGCTAGTGTATGGTCAGCATAACTAACACAAAATATATTTAAAAAAATATATTTTTTAAAATAATTTAATTTTTTTGTTCGGATTTGTGTGTTTATTATTATTAATAATAATTTATGTAATCCTTTTTAAGGTTAGGGGGTTAAAGGAGAAGTCCAGGCAAAGCTCGTCTGGCTGTACATTTCCTGTGGAACCCGTTTTCAGCAGAGATCCCTTTTTCAGCAGAGTGCGCGCTAAAGTCCTCTCTCTGCCGACGTCACAGAATAGGTCCAGGCACAAACAGAATCGCCGGATGCCTGACGCCCAAAAGGAGTTCTTGTAATTTTTGGGCGACAGGCATCCTGCGATTCTGTGTGAGCGATTTTATCGTGATTAGTCGGGCAACAATTTCGGCAAAATCTTGCTGCGTTTGGGGTGCCATTGCAAGTCAGGGGAATCGCACGAGCGTCCCGCGATTTGAAATGAGTCGGAATCGCGGGTAGAATCGTGGCGATTCTGCCCACAATCCGAGACACCTATATGTAGGGCAGCCCATCCAACTGAATAGGCTGCCGTATGCAAGTTTGATGCCCAAAAACAGGCTTCTGCTCCTTTTTTGAGCGACAAGCTTCACGTGATTTGGATGCATTTTAGAGCTGAGTTCGGAAGGCACTAAAAAACCAAAATGCCCCAAATCGGCGTTCAGAGACGACATTTTCAACATAACGTATACTCATAGGCATGTAAATGCATGTATTATTATCTTACAGGATTTATATAGTGCCAAAAGTTTACATACACCTAAATGTGCGCATATGCGTGTAAATTTATTCTACTGACTATAATAAATTAATATTTTAGCAAGGTATGCGTAGAAAAACACAACATTAGAGGCATTTTTTTCTGGCAGCATATTTGGAACATTTATTCATACACCCGTGTGCATGAACCCCAAGGGCCGGTTCACACCGGGAACAGCAGAGAAACGTGATGTGCGATTCACGTGCAGTTCTGTGCAGTGCAATTTACGTGCAGTTCTGTGCAGTGCAATATCAGACCATTCATTTTGATTGGGCTAAAATTGCACTGCACCAAAAAGTAGTGCATGCGCAACTTTTGGAAACTTACACCAAATGCATCATAAAGTACTTCTGTACCATGTGATCCGGTGCGGGCAAACACTGCGTTTTCAACCTGTGTTTGGGGTGTCATTAACTTAATATTGACACCCGCTGCAGATGGCAACTGCAGTGTGTTTTGAACGAGCTGTGGGAAATGCTCACAGAATGGGGGTTTCATTCCCACACCGTGTTCTGACGTGAACCAGCCCTAAGGTTTGGTTCACACCTATGCATTTTTTAGTGCGTCTTCAGTTTTGCGCAAACACACTACAGTCAATTTAGCATGGTTTCCTAGGGGACATGTTCACATCTGTGCATTTTATGGAAAGCGTTTTTTTTTTTGTTTTTTTTTTTTTTTTTCGTTTTTTGGCTCCGTAGACTTCAATGGATCAAAAATGTGTATTGAAAAACGCAAAATGCACCTGAAATATGCAAACTGTGACCTGCATAGGTGTGAATCTGGCCTAAGAGGACGAAATGTCATATAGGAATCAGACTGGTTTTACTTTTGGCAGAGGTGATCAATTGTTGATTGGAGTTGGCCTGAAATGTTACAACTGTTAAAGGGTAATGGGCCATACACACTATCAGATTATCTGAAGACTTTTGTCTTCAGATTTACCTTTTCTATGTAGTGCAAGGGCCTGCCGGATTGCATACAAATTGAAAGTGTTTAGGTTTGACCTCATATTAGATGGTTTTGGTAAGTCTACAGACAAAAGTCTTCAGATAATCTGATAGTGTGTATGGCCCATAACTCCACTTTCGTGGGGAAAAAACAATAACGAAGAAACAATATAGCGTATACAATTGCGACACAAATGATATTGTAATTAAATGTTATTAAAAATTACCTTTCCTTTTCAATCTGCAGCTGTTGTAATTTTCTGAAAATGCAATACAATATGGCCGCCTGGAGGGGTTCTGCACACAGAATGTATACTGACCACACCCCAGAAACATAATTTCCTGCTTGTGTGATTGGCTCACCAAGTCTGCACTAAGATACAAGTCAGATTTCTGGCATCCCCTGCAACACAAATGTCATTTTTGGTGAGATATTCCCAATAGGAACACTTCTAAAGGGATGCAGGCCCAGCAGATTTCCTCATTAGAGCCCTGCAACTGCCACAGGTGAATGAAGAAGAAGTAAATCAACCCCTATGCAAGTTTTTTTTTCCTATCATGGTGTAGGATGTGCTAGAGTAAAACTGACATTAAAGCGGAGTTCCACCCTGGATTTTTTTTTTAAATACCCCCGGGACAGTCAGGGCTAGTGCATTCCACAATGGCTAGCCTCTGATCTGTCCCGGGTTGCACTTACCTGTTAGGACAAATACTTACCTTGAAAACGTCTTGTCCAGCGCTGCCATCTCAGATGTGGGCAGCTTGAAGCCAGCGAGATCCCCTTCGGCGTCTTCTTCCGCCTTCTTCGGTCCCACGATGCCCTGCGCCGGCCCCGCCGTCACTTCCGGTGCGCGCGTGTCATCCCTCTACAGCTTCTGGGCATGCCCAGAAGCTGTTTAGAAGGGGATGACGCGCGCGACCCGGAACTGACGTCGGGGCCGGTGCAGGCGCAATGATTCCTGGGAGCGATGACGTTCAGCTCCCAGGAATCATTGCAGAGCCAGGAAGTGACGACGGGCCGCGGCCGAGGAAGGAGGAAGAAGGAAGTAAGGTAAGTATATTTTCTTCGCTACGAGGTAAGTAAAAAAAAAAAAAAATATGCGATTATCCATTTCTTTTTCAGGTGACCCGGAGCGAGAAGATGGAGGTAAGTATTAAATTAGGGTGGAACTCCACTTTAAGGCCCTGTTCACACTGGGGCGATCCGACTTGGGGGGGCGACCTCCGAGGTCGCAGTGCGAGCAGCGTCGCGACCTCGGAGCGGCCGGCACGGACTTCATAACATTGAAGTCTATGACGGTCGCTCCGGGTCGCCCCAAAGTAGCTCCGGACCCTTTTTCTAAGTCGGAGCGACTTGTGTCGCTCCTATTAGAACGGGTCCGCAGCTTCCCTATGGAAGGCGACCTACGGCGACCTGTGAGGCGACCAGGTCGCCCCAGTGTGAACGGGGACTTCCAAAGAAAAATAAATGATACAGTTTAAATTGGCAGCAAATGAAAGTTGAAAGTTGTTGAAAGTAATAATACCAATGATAAAGTATATACATACCCTTACCTTGTAAAACCTATTCAGTGTAAAACTAAAATGAAAGGCAAAACATGATCTGTGAACGGAGGAGAGAATCCTGTGACTCTCCTATTCACAGATCATCTTACAGGCTGTGTAATCAGTGAAAGAATTTCTCTCAATGGAGGAGAGGGCAGGAGGGGGAAATTGTCCCTATTGAATCACCTTTAGTGCAGCTGCACCTGAAGACTCAATGGGGTTGATTTACTAAAGTGCAAATAGACTTTGCATTTGCACTCTTTAAGGGCATTTTCGACAGAACTTAGTAAAATGAGCAGAAGCTCTGCTGACTTCCATCATCAGTGAAGCTTTACCTCATTTACTAAGCTCCGGAAAATTTGCACTTTATACAGTCTATTAGCCTTTAGTAAATCAACACCAAAGCTGTTAACCTTCCACAGTTGTCAGAAGTTCAGCAGCAGGAAGAGGACAGGACAGCCCTGCAGTGAAGATTTCTACAGAATCCAGCAGATTGCACCTTGTGGGACATACTTTGTTGCAGTTAAATGATGCAACTAGTGAAAAACATGTTTTTTTGTAGCTAAACTTTAGGTTTTAAAAGATCTTAGGGCTTAAAAATAGTATTAAAAATATAAAAGAAAGGAGGCACAAGCACCTAGTGCATTACCCTTGGACACCTTTAAAATTTTTATTAAAATGACAAAAACCTACTCAAACATGAAGAGCGAAAATTGCATTAAATGAGTCCACCTCGATGTGGAAAGGACATATCCCTAATATAGGTCTATGTCCTTTCCACATCGAGGTGGACTCATTTTATGCAATTTTTGCTCTTCATGTTTGTGAGTGTTTTGGCATTTTAATAAAAATTTTAATGATGTCCAAGGGTAATGCACTAGGTCAGTGATGGCGAACCTTGGCACCCCAAATGTTTTGGAACTACATTTCCCATAGTGCATGAGCATCATGGGAAGTGTAGTTCCAAAACATCTGTGGTGCCAAGGTTCGCCATCACTGACCTAGTGCATTACCCTTGGACATCTTTAACATTTTTATTAAAATGCCAAAAACACTCACAAACATGAAGAGCAAAAATTGCATTAAATTAGTCCACCTCGATGTGGAAAGGACATAGACCTATATTAGGGATATGTCCTTTCCACATCGAGGTGGACTCATTTAAAGCGATTTTCGCTCTTCAGGTTTGAGTAGGTTTTTGGCATTTTAATAGGTACTTGGTACTTGTGCCTCCTTTCTATTATATTTTTAGTCTTTGGAGTTTCCCCATCTGAGGAGAGCAGCACGACTAAAATTCCCATTGGAGTGAGCGCTTGGGTCATTCAGTTGTTTTAAATAGTAGTGATCGTCCGATATCGGTTTTCCGTTGCCGATATTTTGGCCAATGCATAGCGGTATCGGCCGATATTTTTGTACATTTAAAACTTTTTTTTTTTTTTAGCACTTGACAGGTACTCTGGTGGAGGGATCTGGGGGTCCCCAAACCCCTCCTCTGCACTTAAAAGCATTCAAAACGCCAAGCCGAATGCGACTTTGATCAGGTCTTCGGCAGCTGTGCAGGCTGGTTACCCGGGTCTCTTGGTGGGACGGGAGACCCGGGTGAGCCGCGGAAGGTCGCCGGGGGGGGGGGGGGGTTGTCCCCTCCTGCTCCTTGCAATGACAGCCGAACAGCTTCTCAGCCGCATCACCCCGGTACAAGCACTTTCCCGAAATATCGGTAACCTCCGGGGCAGATTCCGATATATCAGGGAACATGCATATCGGCCCCCAATATATCGGCTTTGCCGATAATCGGTCGATCCCTATTATTAGGTAGATCATGTGGATTGGAAAACAAAACTCACCTATAGTGTGGATTGCTCTAATCTTACTGCAGAAATAGAAATACACCAAAAGACATTAGGTGCGTCTTATGTTACTGGTATCATTAAATCCTATAGAATGCAAAAGCTGCATTTTGAAGCAGGTGGGCTCCATGCCAGGTCCCATCTCACTAGGAGGACAGGCAGAAGAACATCATTATGGGTGTTTAGGAAAAAGCTGAAGCTGAAATCTACCATTTGCATACACGTTTGCAAATATATGTAAAAGCAATCAGACATCTGGGACTCTGCTCTGTGCGCTCGCCTTTCCCACTTGTTTGCATGTTTTGCTGGTTAGATATTAACTGAGTATGCCTTTTCTTTCTTATTCAACCTGAATCAACCCACAGCAGGCAGACAACAGGTTCTCTTAAAGGGAACCGGTCATGTGTAGAAGGAATTCTCACATGAATGTTGTTCTAGGCACCACAATGCACCTGCAGAGTCGTGAGCCAGTCAATTTATGAGCACTTGCTGACTTCAGCTTAAGCTGGCCATACACTAGCCGAAAAATCAATCAAACTAATTTTTGAAAAACGAAAAATCGGCCGTGAGAGCAGACGATTGTGCTATCATGTAATGACAATTTAGAAGGATAGATCATTCAATGGACGTTTTTCGTTCAGTTTGTCACATATACCTATTGCAAACAGTTCCGCCAAGAAACACGATAACCTTTCAATTTATCGTTCGTTCGGCAGAATTTTCCAAACTGATCCTTAGATTTTTTTCGTCTCAAAAGTTAAAAACTATTTTCTATTTGTGCCCAATAACTGGACGAAAAACGAACGAACGATCGGACCAAATGACAGATTTTCTAATTATTTTTCGGCTAGTGTATGGCCAGCATTAGACCCAGAGCTCTGACATGTCTTCCGTATTGATTTTCAATGGCCTTGACCTATCGGAAAGTAGGATCACCAGGCTTGTCTCCAGTTTCAGGTAGAACTCCCCCTAACTGCTAGTAGGGATGGCTGCTGCATCTGTCTAGCTAGAGGCTGGGAGGTGCAAGGACCCCAGGGGGCGTCCCAGGGGAACTGGAAAAACACTTTGGGTTTGGGACCCCACGGGTTTCACTGGCACTAGGCCATGTCATCTTTGCTATTCTTGCACACTCCCTCTTGAGTAGGCCTTTTGGTCAGCGCAGAACAATTTTTATATCAGCCATAAGGCCTGTCTTGTGTAATGCACCAGGCAATTTTTAGTTATTTTTGTGTTATTTATTAAGGGCACTAGCTCTGCACATGTGGTTTATTTTTTATTTTTTTTCTCAGAGACGGAGGGCACAGGAGGAGATCGGGGCCTGCCCAGATGTTGGGGAGAGGATCTGTGACCTTCGGGTTTTTTCCTCTCCACAACTGGGAGGTCTCTTATCAAGAGTGCTCTCACCAAATTTTTGGAAGGACCAGCCTGAGAAGGTCCCTAAGGGTTGGCTTTGACCTAGGAAGACAATACAGTGCTTTGCCCGTCAGAAGCCTTGTGTCCCGGGGGGTTTCAGGAATTGAGGCTCTTCCTCTTTGGAGGTTGGACCATTACTATACCTTTGTGTACATTTTTTGATTTCACAGTTCACTTTTTTCTTCACAAGGTTTTCGACAAGCACTGCACTGAGGAGCTCGGTAACAAAAAAAAAGAAAGAAGTAGATACAGGGGCTGTGTTAAGCTGGAGTTATGAATTTATTGAATGCAGGTTTCTAACAATAGCACTGTGTACATTGGGTACATTCGCTGCTGGATGGAACTGCACTGTGAAAAAAGATGAAGCACACTGTTTAACAGACATATAGGGATGTAATGATAAAAAATTTGCAAAGCAATTCCCCCAGTTCATTCTGTGCAAATAGGGCAAAAAAAGCGAATGTTTTTAGGCCAATTCCTGCACTGGACGAATATTTTTCATGCATTTTCAATTTAAAATGGAAAGTACCACATTTAGCCATGAGATGGTGCTAATATTATAGGTCATCCCCATGATACTTTGAGCCTTCTAGTGGCCAAAAGCTGTAATAAATCAATTTAAAAAAAGCCTGATTATTTGGCCCTTACACCCAGTTTTGCAGCCGGAATGTTGTGGAACTCTTCTACCACCTCTGATTCTCACCCTCTGCTCCCCATTGTCACTTGTAAACACACAAGCCTAATGCGTTTACAGTGGACAACTTTGCTCTCAGCGGCTCCTTGATCTAACTGATCCCTGCATACACTCACAGTGGGGACAGATCTCCGGAAACTAAAGAGTGATATCCCGGCAAGGCAAGGCAGAGCTGCCTGCACAGGCAGGTACTAGAGCCGAATACACGGGTAGTAGAGCCGCATACCCAGGGAGGTACTAGAGCCGAATACACGGGTAGTAGAGCTGCCTACACAGGGAGGTATTAGAGCCGCATACATGGCTTGTAGAGCCGCATACCCAGGGAGGTACTAGAGCCGGGCTAGGTAGGAGAGAGTAGGGATGTGAGGATGTTTTTGGGGGGGTCGCACACATTGCATATTGCACCCCTAAAACCTGTGCTCTATACACAGTGCACCCCTGAACTTTTCCCTCTGTACGTACCGTACTCCTGAACCCTGCACTTAATGCGCACACTCCTCAACCCTGCACTTAATGCGCACACTCCTAAACCCTGCACTTAATGCGCACACTCCTAAACCCTGCACGTAGCGCACACTCCTCAACCCTGCACGTAGCGCACACTCCTCAACCCTGCACGTAGCGCACACTCCTGAACTCTGCATGTAGCGCACACTCCTGAACTCTGCACGTAGCGCACACTCCTAAACTCTGCACGTAGCGCACACTCCTAAACTCTGCACGTAGCGCACACTCCTAAACTCTGCACGTAGCGCACACTCCTAAACTCTGCACGTAGCGCACACTCCTAAACTCTGCACGTAGCGCACACTCCTAAACTCTGCACGTAATGCACACTCCTAAACTCTGCATGTAATGCACACTCCTAAACTCTGCACGTAGCGCACACTCCTAAACTCTGCACGTAGCGCACACTCCTAAACTCTGCACGTAGCGCACACTCCTAAACTCTGCATGTAATGCACACTCCTAAACTCTGCATGTAATGCACACTCCTAAACTCTGCACGTAATGCACACTCCTAAACTCTGCACTCTGTATGTAGCATAATCCTAAACCCTGCACTCTGTACAAAATTGCACTTCAAAACTCTGAACACTGTATGTAGCACACCCCAGATACAACTGGCCCTTTTCGGGCAACCATACTGCTGATGTGGCTGGGGATTAAAATGGAATTTGACACCCCTGATCTATACTTTATCTCTACCTAGAAATGAGGAAAAAGGAAGGGATAGAGGTAGAAAGCAATAAGGGGAGGTATACAAAGGCAGGAAAAAGTGATAAAGTGACATTCTGCAACTTTTCATGCATGGCGAGATGCCCTTGGTCTGCAGGGCTCTGTCCTTGTCATAGTTAGCCGGATTGAACAGTCCATTAGCCCCAGTACAATGCAAATGGGAATTACCACTGCAACACTTAAGTTAAAAAGGAGCTTCTCGTCAGTTCTGTACAGACTTGTATAAAGTACTCGAAATTTCTACTTGAGTAAAAGTACAAGTGCTCGATCAAAAAGTGACTTGAGTAGAAGTGGAAGTGCTCGCAGAAAAAGTTACTTAAGTAGAAGTACTAAAGTATTCAACATTTTCTTTACTTAAGTATTGCAAGTAGTTTTTTCAAAAAATTTGCTACTTAAGTACTAAAAGTAAAAAGTACCAGTAGTTTTGAAAAAAAAATTCTACTCAAGTACTGAAAGTAGAAGTACAAGTACTGTGTTATGTAGTTATTAAAGAAAGAAGTCAAAAGTTTGAACATCATATTGTTTTTTATTATTTCAAATGATTTATTCAAATGATTAACCTGTGTTTGTTAGTAGTTTCTTGATGCACTTTAAGCGCTGTAGCACCAATTATTTGTTTGTTTCATATTTTCTTTTTATTGGAAAGATTTGGTATAGCAGCTTTTATTATACACAGCCTTTATTTTCGTATGCGCTGATTTACAAATGACATTATACACATTTTTTTGAGCTTTATGCAACCTGCCATCTACTGTTCTGGCAGTGGTAATTTTTTTAAAAGTAACTAGTAACTATGCAGCACAAAAAAAAAATACTTGAGTAGAAGTATCGAAATCATCGAAAAAATGTAGTGAAGTAAAAGTAGAAGTAGGAGAAAAAAATTCTACTCTAGGAAAGTACAGATACCGCATTTCGGTACTTAAGTACAGTACTTAAGTAGTTCTACTTCGTTACTATACATCTCTGGTTCTGTAGAAACAGTAGCTGCTGACTTTTTAAAAAACAGCCACTCACCTGTCTAAGGAACCAGCGCCGTCCTCACCCGAGCTGGTTCTTCACCGGTCTTTGGGTCCCCGGCACCAGGATTTAAACTGTGGGCAGACAACTGTGACACCTTGTGGCTTCATCACTGGCTTCCCATTGCTGGCCCCCCACTGCGCATGTGCAAGCCACGCTGCACTTTCCGAATTGTCCCGCAGCCTTCTGAGACCTGTGACATGTCCCAGAAAGTTGTGGGCGGGAGATCGGCTGCAGCCATGTGGCCGGAAGTGGGAACAAGTACCTGTCAAAACCAGGTACCTGCTACACCCCCCAAAAAAATAAAGGTATTTTTAAATGTGGCATAGGAAGGGGGGGGGGGGTCAGCCTTTTGGGTGGAGTTCCACTTTAAGTTCAATTTGTATTCTCTGTATATATTCCCTTTGCTATAGGGGTTACCTAGATGTGGTCTAGGACCAAATCCTGCCGAAATAACTTGCCAACTGGCTTTTTTTTTTTATCACTTTACTATTAAAGTAGATTTAGGTTTTTAATTTTTTAATTCAATTTTTTTACATTTTGTTAACCCTACCTAAATGTTAATTTAGTTTGTTAAACCACTGTGTCTCAGTCTTTTTTTTTTAATTAATTTGAAAAAATTGTTTTCAGTTTTTTACTTTCATATATTTTTATTTTTTTTGCCTCCTAGTGCTTTGGATCTTCTCCAGCCTTTTTCAGCCACTTCCTACCTACATTCACTCACTCCAGCATTGGCTGCACACCGTTGCTCTGGATCAGCTACCCGATAGTGACAGTGGAGGACTATGTCTGTATAATATGTATCTGCACGCCAACTTATAATTTCCATCAGGGGTGCATATGACAGGGTGACCACACAGTAGCACAACTGGAAGGCAGTGGTCACCCCAGGAAGTGCCTAAATAAGGACCTTTATGGCAGGGTTAACTGGTATATTTAAAAAAAAAAAAAAGCTGCAGATTTAAATTGGTTGTAAAGGATAAGGCTACGTTCCCATGTGGGCATGGCGGATCACTGGCAGAATCACCGCGATTCTGCCCGCGATCCGGAATCATTGCAAATCGCGGGACGCCTGTGCGATGCCCAAGATTTGCAATGGCACCCCAAACGCTGTGCGATGTTGCCACGATTTCCGCCAGCCAAATCATGGTAACATCGCGCAAACAGAATCGCGGGACGTGTGACGCACAAGAGAAGCTCTTGTACCTTTTTTGGGCGTCATGCGTCCCGCGATTCTGTTTTTGTCAGGCAGAAATCACAGCAACATCGCACAGAGTTTGGGGTGCCATTGCAAGTCACGGGCATCGCACAGGCGTCCCGCGATTTGCAATGATTCTGGATTGCGGGTAGAATCACGGTGATTCTGCCCGTGATCCGCTACGCCCACATGTGAACGTAGCCTAAAGGTTTTTTTCTTACATTAAAGTAGAACTACAGGCATTTTTTTTTTATTTTTGGATTGGGTAAGGGATGGTTATAACCCCTGTCAGCTTATTTTTTCCCCATCTACGTCACTTTGGAGAGATTTACCTTCACTTCCTGTTCCGTAGCCAAAACAGGAAGTAAGATAAAATACCTGCAAATAAAAGGAAATTCCTTGGGCGCCCCCAGGTACCCAGAACCAGTGTCCCTATTGGAAGATTTCCCGTCTAACTTGCACAGCTTTAATGAATTTGGCACGACTTTCAAATGCAACCACATCACTAGAAAAGTGCCACAAGTGCTTTACTGAAAGGGTAACTCCACTTTCGTGGGGAAAATAGTAAATAAATAAAAAACAATATAGAATATACAATTACGACACAAATCATATTGTGATTGAATGTTATTAAAAAATGACCTTTCCTTTTCAATCTGCAGCTGTTGTAATTTTCTGAAAATGCAATATGGCTACCTGGAGGTGTTCTGTACACAGAATGTATACTGACCACACCCCAGAAACATCATTTCCTGCTTGTGTGATTGGCTCACCAATTTTCCCAGAAGTCTGCCTAAAGCCTCGTACACCCGCAACGAATTTCCGCCGACCGGTCGTCCATCTTTTGTCCAGAGTGGTGTTTTGTTGGTTGGAATGTGCCTAGACTGCACACGAATTTTCCGGCACGACAGAATTCTACTTCAGAAGTGATGTCATTGATCATTGTGCCTTGTGTTGGATTGATTTCTATGTGTTCTTTATTCTCTGAGCATGCCCAGTCTTGCTCATAAGATTTTTCCCTGTCGAAATCTGTACTGACTGCACGAAAATCGTCCGTGTTTTGACGGACGACAAAAATTTTATAGTCTGCACACCGACTTTTCGGCCGAAAAAATTCTGGAGTCGGTTGTTGGAAGCATCATACTAACAATCCGAAAATCGGCAGATCGGTCGTCGGGCGAAAATTCCCGGCCGAATTTCGACTCGTGTGTACGGGGCTTAAGATACAAGTCAGATTTCTGGCATCCCCTGCAACAAAAATGTCATTTTTGGTGAGATACTCCCAATAAGAACACTTCTAAAGGGATGCAGACCCAGCAGCTTCCCTCATTAGTGCCCTGCAGCTGCACAGCTGATAGATAATTATGAAACCACTCCCATTAGGCCCACTCAGTACAGAGGAACAAACAATGATTTCTTCAGAATAACAAAAGGTAGGAATCTGCAACAAAGTTTGTTACAATCCTTGTAATGTACAGAGATCACCCAGAGGGGAATGTTTTTTTTCTCAACAAAAGTGGAGTTACGCTTTAAGGAGGTGGTTCTAAAGCTATGATGATGCTACATAGCTAACCAATCAGGATTGCAGGATGGTACTGAAAAAAAAAAAACCTGAAACTTCATTTAATCAGTGGCATGCAAGCCATCGGGGGGGGAATTATTATTTTTTCCCTGAGCCCGGCAGGAAAGCAATTAGTGTCGTTAGGAAAGAAATGAAGTTAATAATAACCTGCACTTTAACTTGCAAGATTGTTATCCAACTACAAACAGTATATTCACATAACGGCAGAGAGCAAAATTGTCACCAGGGAGCCATAGCATTTAACTTAAGTCATAACTGGCAGCCAAGAGCAGCTCGGCACAACGTGAGTGGAAGAATCTACAGACTACGCTCTGCAAAGGCATCGAAAACCTGTAATGTGGTAAACTGAACCATATGTGCTTTTATTTTTTCCAAAAGTAGGGTATAGTGATAGAGACATTCCCTCCCCATGGTGACAAAACCCATAGGCCTCGTTTATACTTGTGGTTAAAGGGCAGTAAAAACACATGGCTGAGCCCCATTTTTACAGCACCCCACCCACAAAGACACCTCCCCCCCCCCCCCCCCTTAAAATGCAACAGGGCACAGGGTGAACCTATGCTATGGATACAATTTTTTGCATGGTAAATGTATCCCCACACATGGTGGGTGGTACCCACTGCCTGTCAAACACTTTCTGAAGAGCGTTCCAGCCCAATCACTCTTTAGGTTCCGCTCACACTATTGGATAGAAAGACATGCCTGGAGAGTGAAGGAAATGATAAGCATAGGGCATACATGACAGGGTGGAAGGAAAACCAGGCAGTGAGGGTGTTAAATTAGTTGTTGGGATATGAGAGGTCAGGACTCTTCCCTTATTGGCAGAGCAGACGAGGTGATGGGGAGGAGCAGGAGAGAGAGTAGTTGGAGGGGAGGAGCAGGAGAGAGAGAGTAGTTGGAGGGGAGGAGCAGGAGAGAGAGTAGTTGGAGGGGGAGGAGCAGGAGAGAGAGTAGTTGGAGGGGGAGGAGCAGGAGAGAGAATAGTTGGAGGGGAGGAGCAGGAGAGAGAGAGAGTAGTTGGAGGGGAGGAGCAGGAGAGAGAGAGTAGTTGGAGGGGAGGAGCAGGAGAGAGAGAGAGTAGTTGGAGGGGAGGAGCAGGAGAGAGAGAGTAGTTGGAGGGGAGGAGCAGGAGAGAGAGAGAGTAGTTGGAGGGGAGGAGCAGGAGAGAGAGAGAGTAGTTGGAGGGGAGGAGCAGGAGAGAGAGAGTAGTTGGAGGGGAGGAGCAGGAGAGAGAGTAGTTGGAGGGGGAGGAGCAGGAGAGAGAGTAGTTGGAGGGGGAGGAGCAGGAGAGAGAATAGTAGGAGGGGAGGAGCAGGAGAGAGAGTAGTTGGAGGGGAGGAGTAAAGGGGCTTCACTTGCAGACTGGAGATCATAGGAGAAACGTCCCTCCCATCCACCCTGGTGATGCCGTTCTCTGACGTTCTGCTAAGGATGTTGGACATTGGTGGTTGGGGTCCTTGAGGGTCCAAAACATGGTTTCAAACAATTAAAATGATGGGACCCATCTCAAGTATGGAGTCCTATGGTTGGTCTTGTTCAGTCTAGACTGACCAGGTAAGTTGTGAGTAAGGTGGTAGGGGTCTGTGGTCAGTTAGGATAGTCCTCGAGGCAGTGTTTTGGTGGCTGGGGACAGAACCTAACTTAATGGTACCACACACTCCAAAGTTGTGGGAGATGGTATCATCAAGGATCTGCAACCATTCTTTGATCTGGATTGGTTTGAATATTTTATGTTTTTGTTATTTATGGTTTTGATTAATAAAAGGCCGAACCGGCCATTTAATCCCAATACGGATTTAGGCTCCATGCACACAGGGCGTCATAAAAACGTGCTCCAAAGCTGTTTACATAACGCCGGGAAACAGCAGCTGTAAAAACGTGCTTTCAGTAGCGTTATTGCACGTTTGGCCACAGTAGCTGTTAGCAGCGTTTTTTCTGCCTCCATTCAAAATCAATGGTTTCCTATGGGAGCCTATTGATTTGAATGGAAGTCACACCGCAGGTCGGATCAAGGTGATCCGACTTGCGGTGCGACCTGCACTGTGAGAATCTTGAGGGGGAACTCCACGCCAAAATGGGGAAAAAAACGGCGTGGGGTTCCCCCCCAGGTTCCAAACCAGGCCCTTCGGGTCTGGTATGGAATTTGAGGGTAGCCCCGCGCCGAAAAAACGGCGTGGGGTCCCCCCCAAAATCCATACCAGACTCTTATCCGAGCATGCAGTCCGGGATGCCAGGAAAGGGGAGGGGACGAGCGAGCGGCCCCACCCCCCCTGGATCATACCAGGCCACACGCCCTCAACATGGGGGGGGGGTGTGGGTGCTTTGGGGCAGGGGGGGCTCTGCACCCCGCACCTCAAAGCACCTTGCCCCCATGTTGATGAGGACAAGGGCCTCATCCCCACAACCCTGGCCGGTGGTTGTGGGGGTCTGCGGGCAGGGGGCTCATTGGAATCTGGAAGCCCCCTTTAACAAGGGGGCCCCCCCAGATCCCGCACCCCCTCCCTATGTGAATGGGTATGGGGTACACTGTACCCCTACTCATTCACCCCATAAAATGCAGTGTATGGAAATAACGACAGGAGACGTTTTGGAAAATTTATTAAAAAACTTCATCCGGCTCTTGTCCTCTCCGGGGGTCTTCTCCTCTCCGAGGGTCTTCTGCTCTTTTGCGGTCCGCCCTTCTTGTCTTCTCTCCGGGGGTCTTCTGCTGTCTTCTCCTCTCCGAGGGTCTTCTGCTCTTTTGCTGTCCGCCCTTCTTGTCTTCTCCTCTCTGGGGGTCTTCTGCTGTCTTCTCCTCTCCGGGGGTCTTCTGCTGTCCGCCCTTCTTGTCTTCTCCTCTCCGAGGGTCTTCTGCTGTCCCCCTTCTGCTGTCCAATCTTCTTGTCTTCTCCTCTCCGGTGTTCTGCTCTTTTGCTGTCGGCTGTCCTTCTTCCTCCGGTCCTCCTCCGACGACGTCTTCAGCGATTATGCCGGCCTCTGGTCTCCGCAGCTTAATATATAGCCATTAGGGGCGTGGCCGTCAGATGACGTCATCGGGAGACCACGCCCCCTTGTGTCACAGATGACGTCATCTGTGACACAAGGGGGCGTGGTCTCCCGATGACGTCATCTGGCGGCCACGCCCCTAATGGCTATATAATAAGCTGCGGAGACCAGAGGCCGGCATAATCGCTGAAGACGTCGTCGGAGGAGGACCGGAGGAAGAAGGACAGCCGACAGCAAAAGAGCAGAACACCGGAGAGGAGAAGACAAGAAGATTGGACAGCAGAAGGGCGGACAGCAGAAGACCCTCGGAGAGGAGAAGACAAGAAGGGCGGACAGCAGAAGACCCCCGGAGAGGAGAAGACAGCAGAAGACCCCCAGAGAGGAGAAGACAAGAAGGGCGGACAGCAAAAGAGCAGAAGACCCTCGGAGAGGAGAAGACAGCAGAAGACCCCCGGAGAGAAGACAAGAAGGGCGGACAGCAAAAGAGCAGAAGACCCTCGGAGAGGAGAAGACCCCCGGAGAGGACAAGAGCCGGATGAAGTTTTTTAATAAATTTTCCAAAACGTCTCCTGTCGTTATTTCCATACACTGCATTTTATGGGGTGAATGAGTAGGGGTACAGTGTACCCCATACCCATTCACATAGGGAGGGGGTGCGGGATCTGGGGGGGCCCCCTTGTTAAAGGGGGCTTCCAGATTCCGATGAGCCCCCTGCCCGCAGACCCCCACAACCACCGGCCAGGGTTGTGGGGATGAGGCCCTTGTCCTCATCAACATGGGGGCAAGGTGCTTTGAGGTGCGGGGTGCAGAGCCCCCCCTGCCCCAAAGCACCCACACCCCCCCCCCATGTTGAGGGCGTGTGGCCTGGTATGATCCAGGGGGGGTGGGGCCGCTCGCTCGTCCCCTCCCCTTTCCTGGCATGCCGGACTGCATGCTCGGATAAGAGTCTGGTATGGATTTGGGGGGGACCCCACGCCGTTTTTTCGGCGCGGGGCTACCCTCAAATTCCATACCAGACCCGAAGGGCCTGGTTTGGAACCTGGGGGGAACCCCACGCCGTTTTTTCCCCATTTTGGCGTGGAGTTCCCCCTCAAGATTCTCACAGTGCAGGTCGCACCGCAAGTCGGATCACCCTGATCCGACCTGCGGTGTGACTTCCATTCAAATCAATAGGCTCCCATAGGGAACCATTGATTTTGAATGGAAGAAAAAAAACGTATAACGTGGCTTAACGCACGTTAAGCAACGTTATGGAGCCTTATGGAGCCTTTAGCAGCGTCAGACGTTTTTTGCAGCTTGACGCTGGAGCTCCTGAACCCACAGTTCCTGGGTTTTTTTTGGAGCTGTAAAACGCCTATGCCACTTGGAGCTCCTAAAAGCTCTATGTGTGCATGAGGCCATAGAATAACATGGATGGGCGTTCTGCAGCTGCAAAAAAAAACGTCTGACGCTGCTAACAGCAGCTGTAAAAACGTCCAGTGTGCATGAGGCCTTAGTGTTGTCATTTGAAGGTAAAGGGGGGTGGTGTTGGGTACTGATCCGGGTAATATGGTTAAACAGGTGGGATCTGAACTACCCTAGTCATGTTTGGTTCCTCGCGTTTCTGCCCATTGTGTGTATGGCAGCCCATTCATTTTAATGGGCTGCCCTACATGCGGGAAATGCTCAATAGAAGTCCCTTCAATAGAAGTCCTGATCCCTTTGAGAAATTGCACCGCACCGATGCGTGGGGCTGCCGTTAAGGCCTAATGATACCACCTTGCATCTGCAAAAGAGCAGCGCGTTTCTGTGTTGCACTGTGCTGAAGTGTTATTGTAGAGGGCAGCACAAGTGTAACAAGCCCGTACAGTGCATGGGGAATAGGCATCAGGTTTATGAAGACTCCATACACCTGCCAATGCAGTCATAATGCCGCCACATCTTTCTGTTTTCCCTGCCATTAGAGATGTAACAAACATGGCCTGAATGCCCATATTGGTCCATACCAATATGGGCATTCAGTGGTCACAGTCAAATCGACATCAACCTCTGAATGGGCATCTTTACTGGTTTACAAAAATCTAAAAGGGGCGGTGAGGCTAAGGATGGGACTAAGGAGACATTTTGTTTTATCAGAAAACTTTAACCTTTTAAACTTCAGAAGATTTTACCCCCTTCGTGACCAGGGATTTTTTTTTTCTGTTATTTGGCACTGCGCTGCTTTAACTGGTAATTGCGCAGTCATGCAATATTGTACACAAATTACATTTTTACCATTTTTTTCCCCACACAAATAGCGCTTTCTTTTTGCGCTATTTGATCACCTCTGAGTTTTTTATTTTTCTTGCGAAATAAATGAAAAAAGACCAAAAATTTTAAAAACAAAAACTGTATTTTTTCACTTTCTGATATAAAAAACATATTTAATAAAAAACATTAAAAAAACAAAAAACAAAATGTCATGACTGCTGA
Source organism: Pelophylax lessonae (assembly GCF_965119305.1). Lineage (NCBI taxonomy): Eukaryota > Metazoa > Chordata > Amphibia > Anura > Ranidae > Pelophylax > Pelophylax lessonae. The sequence continues at coordinate 57,556,368 of NC_138772.1, forward strand.
GGTGCATATTGCTCAGGAAAGACCACTGTCAACATACTCAACAACCCCTTGCCCCCCAATATACGAAACCAAACTTCCAAAACATTAGGTTGCAAAAGGGCAAGGCCACAGCTTTATTTATCTTCCAGCACATAATAGGTAAACCCGTTTAACCAGTGCCAGTCACAGTTGTACTGTGAGCATGCTTTACCATTAACTGGTCAAATTCCAAGGGGCCCAAAATGTTTCCAACACCTTGTTGAATCTATGCCACGAGGAATGAAGGCAGTTCTGAAGGCAAAAGGGGGTCCAACCCGGTACTAGCAAGGTTTACCTAATAAAATGGCCAATGTATATAAATGTGTAGCACCCTCTAGTGCTAAAAGTGTAGTTTCTAGTACAGGTAAATTTATGCAGCCAAGCCTGTCTGTTTCTTCCTGTGTTGGGCAGAGATCCAGGGAGGGCTGGATGACTCATAGGCAGCAACACTGAGACCTCCCCCCTATTTCTAGAATGTACTGGAACTTTCCAGAAAGATGGGAGAGGAAGTAAGGTGGAGCTTCCTGAAGTATTTTGAGGGCCCTGACAAATCCCTAACTTGGATTGGCAAGGGGCAGGCCCCCTCAAACACTTCAGGTAAGCCCAGCTGGGGAGGAGTTGTGTTCGGGTGGAAGATGGGGATGGAGTGCTAAGCTGTCGGTGGCCTTTAAAAAAAGAGACCCCCAGTCTGAGGGGGGGGGGGGTGTCCTTGGGCCTGGGCTCGGGTGCGGACAGGACCCTCTTCAAACACATAGAGCTGTTCCTCACAGGAAGTACAGGAGCAAAGAGAGGACATCAGGAGAACACTGCCGGACAAGTCTCCAGGAGCAACAAGGAACAGTCAAGAGGGCTGGTGAGTGACACAATCAGGAGGACTGGGAGCAGTTTTGGATGGCACCAGAGCCAGTCAGGAGGACTGTGGTGGCACGGGCAGTGGAAAGAGGCAGCTGCAGCCAGGAGGGCTGGCAGTGCCTGAAGAGGTGGTACTGGGAGCAGTAGCCACATGTGAGACAGCTAATGCTAAGAACTACTACCATTTTTACTACACTATAGGGACCCGCGGTCCCTGCCTGCAAAGGGCATTTTCTCTGGGCCTGGCTGAGCCAGTGTAAGGCATCAACCACAGTGCTGGTTGGTCTTGGGGGTAATAAATGCAAGCAAGTGTATGTGCTGTAGGAGAAAAGAAGAGGTTGTATATACTGGTGGTGTTTATAGTTCAGTCCCTATGTATATTTCTTCAATCAAATGGGCATCCCATATGTACCCCATCCCCATTCAAGTTTAATTTCACTAATAAAACAAAAAAAACACAAAGTACAAGGACCATCTTGACTCTGTGTGTTTGGAATTTTGTGTGACTGGCGGTGCAGGGTGGGAGATGGACCACAATCACCAGCGGCCCCTATAGGGGTAATGCTACAAATGTATAAACCAGCCTTTCTAAACCTTTTCAACACAGAGGAACCCTTGAAATAATTTTCAGGTCTCAGGGAACCCCTGCTAAAAATAACTTTATTTTCAACTCATGATACATTAGTGTGATGGTCAGTGGGAAGAATGCTCCTTACACTTGTGGACATTGGGAAGAATTACCTTCTTCCAGATAGCTAAAAAGATCAATGGTGTCAGGGGAAATTCTCTTAGAGGAAGAAATTGCTCCTTGGCCAAGGAACCCCTAGCTACCTCTGGAGGAACCCTAGGGCAGTTTTTGTCAACCTTTTTTCAGTCAAGGCACCCTTTAAAAATTATAGACAATCTTGATGCACCCTCAAATTATGGACAGTCTCGAGGCATCCTTTAAAACTATGGACAGCCTTGAGGCACCCCACTCTAAAATGCAAAACTATTCTGATAATTTTAAATAATGCAGCAACATCCACATATGTAGGACACCCAACGTTATAGGTCCAAACTAGTACTGACTAGTATTCCAATGTTTCTCTCTTCCTCAGTTTTTCTCCATCGCTCAGCTAATTTGACCCCCAAAGTTGATGGAGAGGGGCAAGGTAGGGTCAAACAAGAATGCTATGCAGGTGACCGACATCCTCCTGATCAACCGATGATGTCACGGCAGCTAGAAGACTATAATGGTGCACAATGAAAACCTGTGGCTTTGTGTAAATAAAAGGCAGGCTTTATCCTACCACCCACTTGTATACCATTTTTGGGCATTTTTCCAAGGCACCCCTGAAGAAACTTCAAGGCACCCCAGGGCAGCAACTTTTCTGGCTCTGAGGAAGGGGGTTCGCCCCTGAAACGCGTCAGCCCAGTCACAGCAGCCCCATGCGGCACTCTGCATGCCATTCCGCTACGTATGGGACCTTGGCTACCTTGGAGAATTTATATGCAATGATGATGTGTGTATTATCACACCTGCCTTGTGAGTATATTGTATACTTTTTAATATTTTAATAAATGGTTTTAGTGGTGATGCACTAGGTCGGTGCGCCCAGTGGTGTATTTTGGTTTTGTGCTGCCCCCCCCCCTCCCCTTTCTATATAAATTTGCCCCACTCCTTCCTTTTTTAAATGGATGCGACTCCCTCCAAAATGTAAGGACTACAAGTCACAGCATGAACCCCTGAGATCTCACGAGGGGGGGGGGGGGGTGACAGGGGGTGGGAGAAAGAGGGGGGTGAGGGATGAGAGAGAGAGAGGGGATGAGAGAGAAATGGGGGTGAGAGAAAGAGGGGGTTGGAGAGAGAGAGGAGGGATGAGAGAAAGGGGGGATGAGACGGGGGATGAGAGAGTGGGTAAGAGAGAGAGAGAGAGAGAGAGAGAGGGGGAGTGAGAGGGAGAGAAAGAGAGGGGGGGATGAGAGAGAGAGAGAAGAGGGGTGAGATAGAGAAGAGTGGGGGTGAGAAAGAGAGGAAGGGGGTGAGAGGGGCGGCTCTAGCAACCAGTGGCCAATAGAGTCTCAGGTGGAGGGGGGGCAGCTTTTTTGCTGCCCCCCTGCAAAGTGCTGCCCTAGGCCTGGGCCTTGTTGGCCTAGGCCAAAATACAGCACTGGGTGCGCCCCTTTTTCTCTCAGTTGGTTCTGGATACCCTTGATCCTGAGGGGCAGCAAGACCATTGGCTTTTTTCCACCCGAGTCTGAAGTGCATCTCTCTTCCCTCCGTCATATTCTACTTGAGTGCAGGAGATTTGCTTTACTACTTGAAAAAGGCTGCCCTAGGGTTCCACAGAACCCTGGTTGAGAACCAATGGTATAAACAGTGTGGTAAGTACTGCATAATGGCCGAGTATCCCAGCTCCTCTGTCTCTCTCTCAATAAAAGCCTACCAGTCATGTGTGACTGATTGAAACCACTCCATGCGCTATGTCCTTGTGATTTTATGTCAGTCGTTACTCAGAGTCTGAATGATTGCAATGCAATACACCAGAGGGACAATATGCAATATTGCCAATATGGTACAGCAAGCAACATATAAAAAACGTCCATCAAACTGTTTCGGTGCGCACATTACAGCATAAACCGAAAACACGTGTCACTGAAAATACATTATAGCTTCCCTTTAAAGGAGGTTTTCAGAGTACAGGCTCTTTGCTTAGTCAGACATGGAATCCTTTTATCTTCCCAGCCGCAGGATTTCTCGCAGTTGGCGGACGTTACCCGGCTGAATCCTCAGAAAGACTGATGACCATGACACAATTCTTAGCACAAACTCCCTCCAGTAAATATAACTCAAGTAGCGAGGGGGATTATTCGTCTCCATTGAGGGTCCCTTCTGTCCTACATGCTGCAGCGATGTCTATCAGCACATAAATCCTATTAATATACTGTGCATAGGGGAAGGGCAGCTGGAACAGGTGTGGGATTAGAAAGCCAGTTTGGTTTAATTGAAAAGCAACTCTATCTAACCTTAGAGAGGCCACTCAGAATGTTAATTAATGACTAGTTGGGGGGGAAGAAAGTTTAATGGCACCGCTGAGGAAACAGGCAAATATTTCGGCAGGTTTAAAAAGAAAAATTAAAAAAAATATGCAGTGTGTGTTTGTGTACATGGGTGTGTATGGTACATACCAACGCAGGGAGCCGGCTATGGCCTACGGTTAACTGTCCATAGCGTTATCACAGGGAGGACGGAAAAAAAAAAAATTAAAACTTTCGTTCAATTTTCGAATCATTCGTGGGGTCAAATCAACATTTGCTTTCGAGTGCAGTGATGCGAAAAGTTGCAGGAACATTATAAAATAGATTTTTCAAACAAATTTCTAACAATGTATGTGGTTTTTGTTCAGTAAAGTTTATTCATGTAAAAGCAAATGAAATAATGAAGTACTTTTAAAAACGACATTCATCAAACCATCAAATGTATTGAGAATTTTTGAATGGATGTTCATATGAATATTCGTTCAAAAATATACTAGAGTATGGCCAGTTTAATATTTTATTTTAACATTTACCAGAAAATAAAATGTTTTATTATTGTATATGCAGTGTTGTAGATTCAACAATACGCTAATTTTATTAGTACCACATAAACAAAAAGGTGCACTTGTTAGTGACCATCCAAAATGGCACCCTTGTTGAATGGCCACTAAGGTATTCAGTGGATATAAAAAGTCTACACACCCTTATTGTCAGGTTTCTGTGATGTAAAAAAAAAAAAAAAAGCGAGACAAAGATAAATCATTTCAGAACTTTTTCTAACTTTTTAGGCCCCTTTCACACTAGCGGACCATTTAGATCTGCCTGCCCACTACATCTCTATGGGGCATCGGATGTCAACAGAGACATGTCCGCCGACAACCGATCCAGTCCGTCAAATCTGGACAGATGGAAACCCTATTCTCTATCCGTCCAGAGGATCAGATCGGATGAGAACAGACAGGCGATCCGTTCTCATACGATTCCCCCATAGAGAACAGCGGAGATCTGACACCTAAATCTCCGCACATAGCACGGAGACGGAGCCCAGGTAGGAAAAAGACCGCTCCAGGTGAGAATCAGGTGCTGGTCGGATCCGTAATCCAAATGCTATATTCTTAAAAAGAAAGTGACCGCACTCCGAGATGAAATCAAAACAGGAGTATATTTATTCCACACCAAAAATAGGCATCAAAAATTCCACACTGAGATATACAGGACAGCAGGTAGACGCGTTTCACGACTGAGAATGTCACTTACTTATTACCAAGTTACTTGGTAATGAGTAAGCGACATTCTCAGTTGTGAAACGCGTCTACCTGCTGTCCTGTATATCTCACAGTGTGGAATTTTTGATGCCTATTTTTGGTGTGGAATAAATATACTCCTGTTTTGATTTCATCTCGGAGTGCGGTCACTTTCTTTTTGAGAATATAACGGAGACGGAGCTGTCTTTCGCCTGATCAGCGGGGGATCGGCGGATCGATCCCCCTGCTGAGAAAAACGGAGTCCGCCGACGGACTCCCATGTGTGAAAGGGGCCTAAATGTGACCTATAAACTGTACAGCCCAGTTGAAAAAAAAAAACTGAAATCTTTTAGGTGGAGGCAAGTAAAAATAAACGAAAATATTATGGTTGCATGAGTGTGCACATTCTTAAACTTAAGGCCCGTACACACGTACCGATTGTCGGCCGTAAATATTCGGCCAACATCCGATCGTCCGATTATCGGCTTGTTAGTATGATGCTTCTGACAACCGACTGCGACTTTTCGGCCGAACAAAATCTGGTGTGCATGCTATAAAATTTTTGTAGGCCAACAAAGAACGGCCGATTGTTCGTCAGTCAGTACAGATTTCGGCCGACAAAAAGCAGAGGAGCAAGACTGGGCATGCTCAGAGAAGAAAAAACACACGGAAAGTTAACCATCACATGACATCACTTCTGCAGTCAGTTGTTGTTGGCCGACAAAATTCGTGTGCAGTCTTTAGCACTTTTCAACCTACACGACAGCACCGGACAAAAGACGGCCGGTCGGCCGACAATCGGTGCGTGTGTACGGGGCTTTAGTCCCCGTTCACATTAGGTCACTTCGGGGGCGACCTGTGAAGTCTTGTGCACCGCGACTTTGGCGCGACTTGCACGGACTTCATCTAATGAATGTCTATGCAAGTCGCCTGCAGGTCGCCCCAAAGTAGTACAGGACCCTTTTTCTAAGTCGGAGCGACTTGTGTCGCTCCTATTAGAACTGGTCCTGTACTACTCAATGGACCCGACGGTGCGCGACTTGTCAGGCTGACCAAGTCGCCTGGTAAGTCGTAATAGTGTGAACCGTCTCTAATACTTTGTTGAAGCACCTTTTGATTTTATTACAGCACTCAGTCTTTTTGAGTATGAGTCCATCAGCATGGCACATCTTGACTTGGCAATATTTGCTCACTCTTCTTTGCAAAAACACTCCAAATCTGTCAGATTGTGAGGGCATCTCCTGTACACAGCCCTCTTCAGATCACCCCACAGATTTTCAATCAGATTCAGGTCTGGGTCTGGCTGGGCCATTCCAAAACTTTCATCTTCTTCAGGTGAAGCCATTTCTCTATTGATTTGGATGTATGCTTTGGGTCGTTGTCATGCTGAAAGATGAAGTTCCTTTTCATGTTCAGCTTTCTAGCAGAAGCCTGAAGGTTTTGTGCCAATATGTTGGTATTTGGAACGGTTCATAATTCCCTCTACCTTGACTAAGTCCCCTGTTCAAGCTGAAGAAAAACAGCCCCAAAGCATGATGCTGCCACCACCATGCTTCACTTTGTAAATACATTTAGGGCAAAAAAGCATGGTGTAGGAACTGGATAACCTATCCCCGCAATTACCACACTTCTTATAGGTAACAGAGCCTGATAAAGCTGGGGTAGGCGCAGAGGTCTCATGTGAACCACTTGGGGACTCTGCAGGACAGGATACAAAGTAATATAAGTATCACTCTTCATAAAAATACATTTTAAAACCATTAGATAGGACATAGCATGGTCCGACTAAGGTCGGGGGAAATGGGACAATTTCCAGGCATATTTAAGTCAGTACCAGCAGGCTTTTAAGGGGAACAACCCATAAAGGATACGTTGTTCGCACTTATCCGGTTCCAACCTGGGTTTCGCCACCGACACCTGGACCGGCCTCTCCTCCTCCTTCCCTGGAGGATGAGACGTGGAGGGCTTAATTTCCCCAGCAGTTGTCCGAGCTGTGATAGCCTTGGAGTCTGCTCTACCGCTAGGAAGTGGTTCCGGCGTCTCCTCCACATTCTTCTTCCTCTTCATGTTCGCGCGCACGCCCTGATGTTGTACCAAAGTTCCGGTTTGAAGATGACGCTTGAAACGCCCGTCCGGCGGGAAATTCAAAAATCCTTTTGTGGAGGAGAGCTGCTGGTGCCAAAGAGCAGGCCTGGAAGGACACCTCAGGTGACCGACGGCCTGTATACCTGGGGGCGACCTGTGAGAAGCCTACAGAGGCGGCAGATAGAGCTCAGCTCTTCAGAAGGCCCTTTGCTGAACCTGGCTCACAGGGGTACCGTTCGACTCTGAGAGTCTGCAGGTCAGTGAACATAACAAACGATTTGTTGCAGGAAGAAACACATTCTAAACTGAGGGCCAGAGGGAAGGGTGGGACCTTTTAACAAATTGTAATTGATTGTGTTTCCGGTAGGGAGGAGCCTATCATCTCTCATTGTTTGGGCCGTCCTGGAAGGCGAGGAGAGAAAATAGGGTTTCCATCCGTCCAGATTTAACTGATCGGATGTCAGCGGACATGTTTCCGCTGACATCTGATGCCCATAGAGATGCATGGGGTGTCCGTTCAGATCCACCAAAAAAAAAACTGACAGGCAGATCTGAACAGTCCGCCTGTGCGAAAAGGGCCTGAATGAACAGGATGAAGTTAGAAGCTGATTGGCTGCCATGCACAGCTGCACCAGATTTTGCACTCTCCAGTTTAGTTAAATCAACCCCAATGTGCATATGTACATTAGATAACCTACAGCTACTTTCAGAGGAATAAAAAAAAAAAACGCTTAAAAGCAGCATTTTTCTTTATTTTTGCTTGTGTGCATGAGGCGTCACACTGGTCCAAGCTGGACCAACGTAACTATACAATAAATCCCATGCCAGGAGTTCAGCTTTAGGTTGTAACATAGTTGCCAACATTTGAAAAAAATTTCCAGGGACACTTTGCAGCACAGCTATCAATTACTTACCACACCCACTTCCCTGAAGCTCCGCCCACTCCACAATTAATCTCTGCCTACTTATCAGATTATAGGGTCTACTTAATAAAGAGAGAATTACAGCAAATTGAAAAAGGGAATTTTAAACTTGAGGCCAAAGTAGCAGAGTTGGAATAATTCTCCCATTCAGCCTCACTACTTCTGCCTAAAGTTTAAAATTCTCATCACAATTCCTTGCAATTCTAAAGTGTCAAATGTTCTCAGGTGTGACCATACAAAATATGTAATATGTTAATATAAATAAAGTGCAAAGCGTAAATAAGTACATTAAGTGCAAAGTGTAAATAATGTAAATTACCCGGGACAGGCTCCTATTTGCCGGGACTGTCCCGGCAAAAACAGGACAGTTGTCAAGTATGGTTGTAATAAGTCTCCACCTGTCTCCTGTAATATGACAGCATTCTCTAGCAGTTTCCTATACCTGAAATTAGTCTCCATTTTTTATAATGGTCTTTGTAAGAATAACCTTTGTCCTAACCTGAAATCTGCTTTCATGAAAAGAAGCTACAGGTTGAGTATAGTCTAGAGAAAAGGCCCCGCACAGTTCCGTGGTGAGACAGTCTAAAGGTGCGGTCTATAGGAAGCTAATGCACAACTAAAACGTATATAAGCCACATATCTAGTGAGCAGAGAGGTAGCAAGATGTTGTGACTGCTTTGTTAGTCTATGTTGCTCCTCAACGTGCCGCTGACCTTAACAGCACTTCCAGCGTACGCTCCCTAATGGCATCAGCTGTTCTATTAGATCATCTCACCAGTCCCAGCCACCTCCCAATCCTCATCTCTGCACTTCCTTCACTGTGGAAGGAATTACATAGGAATCTCTCTCTTATGTAAGCCTGATCTCAGAATAGCAATTTTAATGTGGCTACAAAGGAGCCATTATTTCCTAAGGCCGTTGTCTTAAGGGTCCATTCACACCGCCGCAAGTGTGTGTTGGGTGCACGTAAATTCACAAGCCTTGACATGCATTTCCATGCTGCTTGGCATTTAAAAATGCACTGAAATATTTTTTTTTCTATTTTTTTTTTTTTTAATCACTTTGTTTCAAAAACTTTAAAAAGAAAGCTTCAGTATCTCTTACATTTATGTGCACCGCACTGAAAAAATGTTGTGCAAGTTCTTTTTGCAATGCACTGATGTGAACTGCTTCTATTGAAATATATTGATTTTTTTCAATGTATATGTGTTGACACGTCAACACATCTGATGTGAACGAACCTTACCTTTCGTGAAAAAAAAAAAAAAATGAAAACAAAAAAGTATAATTGGCCTTGCCCATACATAAGAAGAGAATACAAGCACCTACTTTGTAGACCTTTAATAAAAAAAAAAAAGAGGGAAAAAGAAAAGGAGAAATATTACTCACAAAAGGTAATAAAATACAGACACATGAGTGGTATCACTCCACTGCTGATCCTCTGCATCATCAGGGGCTGGGGGGAGACACGTCCATGAAGGCAGGTGGACTAAACCGGGCTCCGGGTCCCTGCTCTGGTAAGCTGATGGCTTCAAAGACTTCCTGATCCTGTGGAACGCACAGCGAGGCTCGGTGTGACATTTCCCGGATAGGACGCTAGGTAGTTGGCGACGTGTTTGCGGAGCATGCGCTCCTTCTTCAGGCTGTCGAAACGCAGACGTGCTGCCAACTACCTAGTGTCAAATGCGGGAAGTGACATCACACCGATCCTCACTGTGTGTGCCACAGGACCAGGAAGTCCTACCACCGACTTACCAGACAGAGGACCCCAACCTGGTTTAGTCCATCTGCATTCATGGACGTATCTTCCTCCAGCCCCTGATGTCGCGGAGGATCAGCAGTTCAGTGATACCACTCTTGCCTGTATTTTATAACCTTTGTGAGTAATATTTCTTCTTTTCATTTATTTATGTTCTACAAAGCTACACTTAGTAGGCGCTTGTGTTCTCTTCTAGTATTCTTCACAGAGCTGTCTTTTTGCCCCCAACACACAGCTGCCAGCCAGGTGTGCTCTATATGGAACTTTATGGACTTTAATGGACTTTTTGGACTAATTTGTTTTCATGATTGTCCCCTTAACAACTAGGACCCAAACCAGAGCCTATATTTGTACCAATTCCATTTCTCTTTTGTTCATTGACGGACACATCTCCTAAATTTCATAACCATTGGGTCATACTGCCCCCTACAGGAGTAGGACACTAGGCAGAAAAATAATCTGGCTATGCCTATGGGTAGTCCCAGGGGGTATACTTCCTTTCTCTGCTATAGGTACTCAGTTTTTTTTCTGCCTAGTTCCTTGCTGGGATCTCTGGTCCTGGCAATTTTTTTCTTTTTAGATATTAATTTTTTCTCCTGGATTTTTTCTGTGAGATTTACAATCAACTGCCAGACTGGGCGACAGGCTTGATAATCTAGATCAAATGGTCACCCCAGTCTGGCCAGCAAGCGCGCGCAGACCTCATCTCCGCGCTAGGTCGGCCGTGATATAGCCCCACTAGACGGGGGCTGGCCTGCGAGTTAAACGCCTTGCGAGGTTGCATACGACCAGGTCTTGGCCCAAGCCACAGCTTTCCTTGTGGCTGACAGCTGCCCATTTTGATGGAGAGGGGTTCTGTCTGAAGCGGTGCCCACCCGGTTCATGGTATGGTGAGTAGCTGTCCCCCCTCTCCCCCTGGAGGGTTTTGGGGGTGGACATGGGCCCCTCCGTGGAACGGTCGGACCCCGGGTTCCCCCCCTTCCAGTCAGGCACCCCCCCCTTTCATCTGTCCAGATGTCCAGACAGATTTTAGACAGCTGTTGCATAACAAATATTGTAACTTCTCCTCCATCCAATAAATGGTTGCTTTATTACTTTTAAGGACAATAAGAAGATGAAATGAGCTAATAAAATGGCAGGGATCATACTAATATTAATAGCTTCTCATATTAAATTTGGAAGTCACTTCTACCATGCATTCACATAGGTCACTGCATCTTCATATGTTTTGGGGCAAGGCCGCAGATTGTTCAGAACTACCATTAAATAACAGCCTTGCTCATTCGTCCGTCAACATGGCCAAGTTGGTCTGCAGTCAGCTGTTTACACTTCCCCAGCTGGACCCCTGTACCACATGTCCCGGAGGAATAGAATTCCCCAGTGTGATAGCACGGCACAAAAAAGATTTCATTTCTTAAAAATACATTTAGTTGGCATTTACAATAAAAAATAGATGCTAAAATTGATACAACAAACCCCCCCCCCCCACCCCCACATAAAAAAAAAAACACCTATAGCGCACTGTTAAAATCATACATAAATTACATATTGTTGGTTCTTAGAATTTTAAACAATATAAAGTGTATACTAGAATGGATGCAAAAAACAACCAATAAGGGCATTAAACAAAGACTAAGTTGCTTCTTGCACATACTGGTGACATCATGAGAGACCCCAGAAAAGATTAGGATCTCAGATTTTAATAGAAAATTCTTCAGCAGTGAGCATTTCTATATTGCCTTTACTGAACGGGTTCATAAATTGGAAGGGGGGGGGGGGGCTTCAACATACAGTAGGTGGACCGTACATTTTCATACAAGGTTTGCTTTAGGGCAGGGGTGCCAAACTCAATTCAATTGTGGGCCGCATCAGCATTTAATGTTGCACTCAAAGGACTGGTTGTATGTGTAAGACTAAATTTCCAGAGCACTCCACTCCCACCCCCCACCCCCCTTACATCAGATGTCAAGAGCAGAAACAAGGGGGTGCTGCGGCTGCACAGAGTCACAAAATCTGTAGGAGGAAGTTCCGTACTCCTTTCTGCTGCAGACTGAGGATATGGGGAAAGGGGTGGGGGGCAGAGATGAGCAAAGGATCTGGCGGAGGAGTTCTGTCCTGCTCTCTGCTGTTGACTTCTGACAACAGGTGGGGGTGGAGACAAGGGGGTTCTAAAGGCCCGTACACACGTACCGATCGTCGGCATACAAACGTCGGTGGACGAAGGATCTGCCGATTGTACGCGTGTTAGTATGGTGCCTCCGACAGATGTCTGCGCACAATCCGCGGACAAAAGTCTTTCTTGCAAACATGAAAATTTTTGTATGCCGACACCAGAACGGACGATTGTTCGCCTGTCAGTACACAATTCGGCCGACAGACCGCAGATTTGCAAGACTGGGCATGCTCAGAAAATAGAAAACACAGGGAAAGTTAACCATTACATGACATCACTTCTGCAGTCGGCAGACAAAATTCTTGTGCTGTCCTTGTGCTGTCTTTGCACTTTTCAGCAGACACCGACATCCCGGGGAGAAAAGAGGAACATTTGTATGCCGACCATCGGTACGTGTGTACGGGGCTTTAGGTTGCAGGAGAGGTGCAAGGGCTGCATTAAATGGCCTGGAGGGCCAGATTCAGCCTGCAGGCCTTTTGTTTGACACATGCTTTAGGGTAAATCCACTTAAAGCTGACCAATCAACAATTAGCTTTTAAATCGGTCAGGTCAACAAAACCTGTGGTATGAAGACCTACCTAATAATCCATTCAAATTTTATGCAGTCAAGTAGACCCTTGCACTACACAGTTTGTGGTAACCGGCCTTGATCAGCCTTGAGCACAGCCTGCCTTCCTTTCTCTTTAGTACTAGTTGCTTTCATGCCTGCCCTTAGTGGAGGAAGCCTGGGTACCATGCCTTGGGAGCATCACAGATCCCTCCTTAGTGTAGGTTCCAGGTTAATAATGGATGCTCCATAGACCAGAACACTACCTATGAGAGTCACCTATTGGCTCCTTGCATTTCAGTATGACTTAAAGTGTTACTAAACCCACAACAGTAAAATCAGTCTGTACATGCAGTAAAACAGGCTTGTTATACTCACTGTGAAACCTAAGGGGTTATTAATCTTCTGCAATGTGTAAAAAGGCTGTTTGACCCTGTCTCCTCTGATCCTCCCCTTCTTCTATGTCCCCTAATAATTTCCTGATAGTACAAAGCTCAGGGACAAGCTGCACATGCTCAGTTTTGTGTGTTTTGCTAGAGGGTTTTTTTTTCTTAGGAGGGTGCATGTGATCAGCACAGAGCCAATTAGCACTGTTCAGACAGAGGATCAGGGGTCCCGCATCCTTATACTATCCTATATACTGCTGATAAAAAAAGGTATTTAGCCATTTATATTTACTTAAAAAATTGCATTTCCGTGTTCTGTGTGCTGTGGGAGACCAGATATAGTGAATGCGGGCTCCTGGATTTAGTAACACTTTAAAGGAATCCCATGCTGTGAGAAATACGATGATCGCCATTGCTGACCTCTCTGACAATGCCGCTTGCCTGGCTGTCATGCCAATGGAACCGTGGGCTGTCAGCAATCACTGGAGTTACAGTATGTTCTAAGTGCAGGGGCTAAATCAGTCTGTCGTCCTGTTACCAAGCACCAAGAAGAGTTTGGTTAGCCTGAAAAGGATTAAAAAGAAGCATAGCCCTAAAATTTGTAAAAACAAACAAAGCATAGCCCTTGTTCTTTGTACTGTGGGAGACCAGATTTAGTTAGTGCAGGGTCCTGGGTTTAGTAACATTTTAACAAAAGGGAAGGAATCACCAACAGGCTTCTGTAATAATCTGATGGCTTTCTTAAACAAGTAAACCCAGGAAGCCTTGAAGCTCAGCTCCAGGAGAAAAGAATCTCAAACTGATGCCACCATCACAATCTCAAACCCCATTGACCCAGACCTTTACACTGCTTCATCCACTCAAGATAGTGTGCAAAGTATCAGCCCTGAGCACAGGTGGGACACAAGTCAGCCTCAATGGAGACTTTACAGATAGCGAAGATATGACGGCAGCAGGAGTGACAAGAGCAAGATATTGGCTGGAGAGAGCACAATAATCTGGCAAAGAGTATTTGCAAAGACATGGCTTAATAAGAAGTTAATGGTAGAATAAATGAGATCAAGGTTCGCCAGAAACAAGCTACAAGATTGTCTACAGAATTGTCCAGGGAGGTGTCCAGCATCTCAGGTGACTCAGTAAATGCTTCCCACTCTCGTTTAATCTCCTGTGTTTGAAATGTATCTGTGTGAACACTGCAGTGTCTGTAAATATGTAATTAGGACTAAAACTTTTAGAGATTGAGTGTAGACAGACATTCCAGATTCACTCCTTCCTTTATTGTCCCTCCAAGTTTATTGTATAACAGATTTTGTGTCCATGTGGTAAAATGTACATGGGCAAAACCAGAAGGGAGTTCTAAAAGAGAAAATCGGTGAACATCTCACGGACATCTCTACAAAGTATGATAAATCACCGTTGGCTATACATTCTAGAGATGATCATGGCGCATCAACTAAGGGATTCAGGTGCATTGCTATTTACAGGCTGGATTTACCAGAAAATAGAGGTGACAAGGAAAGCATTTTACTGCAAAAAGGAAGCCAAATAGATCTTCGCACTTAGTTCGATGTCTCCAAAGGGGCTGAACAATGAATTATTGCAATGTTTTCTGTGGTTTTACATATATTGGTTTCTTTTTGTAGTGTTAAATAGTTGGTTATTTAAGTACATTTTTTGTAGCTGCTTTCTTATCAGGAACAGCCTACATTTTAGCCTGGTATCTAATCGCTGGGTAAGTTGACTCTAGATAGTCCCCTGGTGCAGTCTCTTCATCCTAGTCTGCTACTTTTATCAGCCCTTAATTAGTATACATTATATATCATACCTATATATACACACACAGGTATTAATGAGGCATCATTCCGATAATGAGCATGGGAATTTATCCTTGGATTCAGTTTGGTGTATTCTGGTTTATTCAACAGCTCAAATTATGATTTTTAACAACCAGATGGTGCAATGGCTGGATTTCCCAGGGCAGGAAACACTTTGCACAGGCTTCTTATGATAGGTCACTATGAGCATGAATCAAAGATAGGTGGAGCCTATGGCAATACTTCGATAGGTGTGACAGCCTGTCCCTCCAATTACTCTTTATTGGGTGGGTGGGGGGGGGGGGAGGATTGGGTTGTGCAGGGGTAGTCTTTCGCAGGCCAGTTGGAATTGACAGGGGGGAGGCGCGGGACTTGCTATGCCTACTGTGTTTTTTTTTATAGTTTCCAATTAATATATTTTTTAGTGGTGGCTGTTTGGATGTCTGCATTCCTTTTTCTGGGGTATCAAGAAAAGATACTGCCAAACACAGCAGAGGTTGCAGGTTCAGCCCTGGCACCTGGAGTCTCGGCAGCCAGGAAGGAGCAGAATAGCATACATTTCTTTGGAAGACCCAGCCACTGTGCAAAGATTCTCCCTGATTGCTACCAAAATCCTGCAGTTCCAGGTGGCCCTTTGTCCAGGAATCCCTCCAGCTGCTCACCTGTGTTACCAGATGACCCTGGGTTTTACTGTGAGGGACAATCTATGAGGAAAATCACAAGTATTTGTGTTCTGAACTGTTTTTATGAAGTATTGATGATCAGCTTCTATTGTTCTAGAGTTTTAGGCCCCATGTACACCCATACACACTATAGTGTTGTGGGAACACGCATTTTCCTGTATGTGTTACTGCAACAGAAAGAGCTTCATGTCACTTGTCGATGGCACGTTATGGTGCCATTCATTCTGAGCTATATAATTGTGGCACTTTATGAAGTCGGGTATCCAGCACTTAGCTTACATTTCGGGGGTTTTTCCCCTCAAATAAACAGGTACACTTTAAAGTGTAACTAAGAAAGTGAGATCTTCTGGTTAATGGCCACAGAGATAAGCAGAGATGCAGAACTGGCAGGGCTCTCAGGCAGATTTAAACAGCTTGAGGGGGATTCTAACATCTGGCATCTACCCAACACTGAAATGGCAGTTTTGGTAGGACTGACACTTTGCTATAGCAGAAGCCATTTGTGAGAGATTTATATATTTACAAATGTAGAAACATCTTTATTTAACGACTAAAACGGTCATATTAATATAAAAAAATGTGTATTCCAGTCTATAAACTATGGCATTTGTTATTTCAAAAAAGTCAGTATAAAGTAAAAATTAGGGTGAAAAAAAAGCAATTGTGGGTTTACCAATCATGTTTTGCAAATTAATTCTTTATGATCCGCGTGGCAGGGGTGTATCTTTTGCTTAAGTTATCTGTGCTAGAAGGCGTCCTTCAATTCCATCTTTAAAAGCTGGGATTTACATCCTGGACACTGACAACCAGTGGTTCCATCATTGAATCTGGCAGGAAAATGCCACAGTACTGGTACCATTCCAATCGGTTAAAGAAGAACTTCACTATCTCAATCAACATCATCCTTCAATCCCAGCTGACGCCTTCTGAGGGGAAACGCGTTGGGTGGAGTAGCCGAATAGTCACCGTGCTCGGTCCGTACTGCAGGGGGCCAGGCTCTCTTGTCTGTGTTGTGTACAAATGCCGGATTGCATCTATCGCCATGTAAGTGCAACCTTTTATTTAAAGTGGTTTTAAAGATAATGCAGTCCTTTCCATTCATTTGCATGACACACCAGAAAAGTTTCGTTTTACATGTGAGAAGTTTAGATGCACAGATCGGGGCTGCTGAAGGTGTTTGCCATATCCGTTGGGGCTTAGTCCATCCTAGAATATAGGATATATACCAGCACTGTGATTACTTGGTTCTGGTAAGCAGCCACCCATTTGTTTGATCACCGTGGGGGTGCATGCATCACTTGATTCCGCCAGCTGTGTTCATTCACCTTTCACTCAGCAATACCAGCCAGACTTATCATGAACTTTTTCTTTTTTTATTGCATTTTGCTCATCCATGAGCTTTTATTTAATTCGTGCACCATTTCGGTTTATGGCACTAATGTTGGGGGTTTATGGACTCTCATAGCACTTATTCACAAAAGCATAGGTCATATTCTTTTTTGTCACGTTTTATGTCATTTTATTGGCACAATTTATTATGTTTTTTGAATCATTATTAATTTGAGCGCACTGGTCTATTTTCATTCTCTCATAGCACTTATTCACAAAAGCATAGGTCATATTCTTTGTCACGTTTTATGTCATTTTATTGGCACAATTTATTATGTTTTTTGAATCATTATTAATTTGAGCGCACTGGTCTATTTTCATTCAATAACTTTTTTTTTTTTTAACATTAAAATTTTTAATCCTCATGCTGCTAGCATTAGTAAATGGATAGAAAGGTATATTATATTTACTTCTTTTAATCTTTTTTTTTTTTTTTGCATTTCTTCAAAATGGTTCGAAAGGCTGATGTTTTTACCTTCCTTAATTCTTTGCATGAAGGTGAAATACCTTCGGAATACACCAGCCCCCCTAATACTTACCTCCGCTTCCCCCTGATCCAGCGATGTGCACAAGACCATTAACTCTCCAGGGACTCTCCCTCCTCATTGGCTGAGACAAAGCCATTGAGCCAATGAGGAGAGAGAGGGGACAGGGCCGAGCCGCAGCTCCATGTCTGAATAGACACGCAGAGCAGCGGCTCAGGAGCGCCTGCTTGGGTGTCCCCTTTGCAAGCTCCCTGGACCGGGGACAGGAGGGAGGGGCCAGGAGCGCTGGCAGGAGACGTGAGAGGAGGAGGATCCGGGCTCCTCTCTGCAAAACCAACTGCACAGAGGAGGTAAGTATAACGTGTTATTTTTTTTATTGTTACTTTCTGAATTCTGGTCTAGTCCAAAATGATGCAATTCCCCAGGAGTCTTTTTATATAGGGAAGAAGGGATTGCTCAGCTAAGAACACCCTCCTGCCTGCATGCCTCAGCTAAGGGCAGATGGATTCCAGGAAGCAAATGCTACATGAATCATCTGCCCCTACCGGGTGACCACATTTCCAAATTGCCATTCAGGGAACCCTCCCTTCAGCATGCACCGGTCGGTGATGTCACAAGGGGGAGGTGCCACCATGTGATGTCGCTGAGTGGCCCCACCCCTTACCTATTTAGGAAATGTCACTCGGATTACAATGCAGTCGGCGGGTGGCCGTGCAGGGTTTATATGCAACTTTAAGGCCTTCGAGAGAAAAAAGCATTTGATTAATGTATGTTAGCCTAACATTGCAGATGCAGGCAGCCACTTCGATTCGAGGAGTGTAATTGTTCTTTTGATGTTAGGCTAACATACATTAAACAAATGCTCTTTATATCTAAAGGCACTAAAGGGGCATAGCAAAAAAACACATACTTTAGACTACAAAAAGGAATACAAATGATCTGAGGGATCTGAAGTAAAAAGTGGGAAAAAAATGAACCCTCTAGTCTAGACGAATCTAAAATGAGCTTTCCTTACTTGATATGTACAAATCCATGCACAATGCAGTGAATGCACAAAACTAAATTGAGCCATAGGGAAGTATTCGTACTTAATGTACCTGATGTCTGTAACACACGGAGGAAGACGACTGAGCATTGCAGCATCCAGTATTCCGTCCAGGAGTCAGGATGCTCTGGGCTCCCACAGCTGTAAGAACACCGGCGGCTGGGGGTGACGTGGAAAACAGGGTTGGCTAATGCCCACAGCTCCTCCTTTGTGAAAGTGCGCAACTAGGAAAGGGAGGGGGCTTTATCCATCTTTTGATATATAAAAAATTCCGCGCAAGTGGATGAAGCTGAAAAATTGGCTGCAGCCTACCCCAAAAATATAGTGTGAAGGCTATTCAAGTATTATAAAAAGGTAGGGTAAGTCTGCGCTGCCAAAAATTGTGGGTCAATCAGTAAACAATGTGTTAGACTTATTAACTAATTAAATGGTAGCACTAATTTCACTTAATTTTTTATTCTAATCTTTATGTATATTTAATTAGCACCAGTCACTCTGATCTGCACCATAGCACTTATAAGTCTATTTATACTATTGCTATTTATAATACTGTGCGTTTTTTACTTATTTATCCATCTTTTGCTGTGTTTCTTCAGGAGAGGCAGGGGATTACGCAGCGCGCCAGGACGACATAATCAGCAATTGATGCAGCCATTCTCTGCATCGATGCAGAATTGCGAAGACTGCATCGGCTGTGTCAGTTTCATTCCGGAACACTGTATTGTCCCGGAATGAAGGTGCTCGGGACCGACCTGCAAAATGCGGGATTGTCCCGGACAACCCGGGACACGTGGGAACCCTAGCCCTTACTTAAGATGGCCATAGCTGGAATGGGAGGATGACCACCCTAACAAAAAATTGTGGAATCGAACTGGTCGGTATGAGCCACTGCCATTTGTAGGCCATTACTTCTCTACACTGCGAGGCTCTTTGATTTACATAGTAGAGAATATGTAAAAGGCGGACATAATTTGGCCATTTCGCTCAGAATATTATAACACTGTAATATTTATCCTGGCACTGTGCACCTAGGATCAGGCCCTTCCCAAAAGCATAATGGAAGCATTAACAGCATTAGGCAAGCATAAATTACCTCCCAATCCTACGAGACACTTACATCATAGAAATAGCTAAAAATTTTATTAAAGGAGCTTGTAACCTGGGAAACTGGATGCAACTTAAATGTATGCCATATGACCGAGCTTAAAAACTGGCCTGTGATGAAGTCTGACAACCAATCTTTGATTCCCTGGACTCTGTCCTCATGTAGGATGTATGCTCTCTGGGTCTTTGCAGGAATGTCCTAAGTTCTCCAGCTTCCTTCCACCCCCCCAAAATCAAACTTCTAAATATATTCCACAACAGCGCACTTTTCACAGAAAAATACTGAAGCTATTGGATCAACATGTCAGCCAGAGAACAGGTATTTTCAGGGGTAGGACAGCAATTGCAGCCTCAAAACTTTCTCAGCACAGATTTTCTTCCAGCAAATTTGGGTTGATGTAAGAGAAAGCAGCTATCAGATAGTAGCTAGGATTTCTTTGTTGTTCCATCAGCCACACTACAGGCATGTTTACATGAGTGTCAGTCTCTGAAAAGTGTTCTGCAGCAGATTGCTTTTCAAAGGGTGGCAGAGAAGTGGTTCCCCAGCATTTAGGAGCTGATACTGCAGTTTCCTAAATGTTATTTTTTTATTTTTTTGCAGCCAAGGCTTGGGCATGTGGTTGAAGCGCAGGCCCATTCACTTGAAAAGGTCATGTCTGGACTCTTTCAAGCACATGGCAGTAAAAACAGGTGGATGATTTGCATTTTTACTGCCCCCTGACCACCCAGTTAAAGCCTACTATGGCAGCCAGAAGAGGTGGTACACATGATGAGGCCCTTGGAAATTTAACTCATGCTTCAAGATCCTATGGCACAAATGTATTACATGGCTTGGCAATGGTCACATGACCAGAAAACCAGTCCTTTGCAATATTTGCAATATTACCATTATAACGAAAAAAAAAATAAAATAAAAAAAGTACTTTTAAAGTATAAACAAACCCAAATAACAAACTTCTCTTATCTACTAACTTTTGGTTTGTTAAATTTGGCTACGATGGAGACTATTTGTCCGATCATGTTTACATGTGTGCTATCTACAATTATTTATGAGTATAATGTATGTCATCTTGGATTTTAATAAACCTTTTTAGTGATAATGCACAAGGTCGGTGCGCCCCGATCGTTGTCTTCTTTTAGTGTTTTTGGATACCCTTGGTCCTGAGAGGGCGGCAAGACCATAAGCAATGCCAACAAAGACCATTTAATACTGTTTTCTCCCCTCATTACACACCACTTGAGCACAGGAGAATTTTTAAGTTTTTGTAACTGGAAGAAACAGGGAGGGTCTAGCTAGGACTGAACGAACACTAAAAAAGGAAGGGAGGACAGAGGGAGATACCAAACCACATAAGTAAACCAGTTGTAAACTGCTACTAGATGTCAGCACACTATGGAACAATAGCAACCCACTTATGGCACTTTTCCACTGCAAGTACCGGCTCGGCTCTACTCGGCCCTGCTTGGCCCGGTTTGCTTTTCCACTGCTGGTACCGCATGGTACGGGGTTGGAACGGTTCGGTACGGTACGGTTTGCTTTTCTACTAAAGTAGTACTAAAGTTAAGTGGGTGGGATAACAACGGGGTGGGTGGGATTCTCTGACCAATCAGTGGCTAGTAGTGACTGCATGCAAAGGATTGTGGGATATGGTACCGGGTATGGTACCTCTTGGAACCATAATCGAGGTGGTACTGTTTTTGAGAGCCGTACCGTTCGGTTCCATGCAGTGGAAAAGCGCCGCCGTACCGTACCGAACCGTACCGAACCGTTCCTACACCATACCATGCGGTACCAGCAGTGGAAAAGCACAAAAGCGAGCCGAATCCATTAGTGGAATATGGGCTTGGCCTAAATGGAAAACCACGGCAGAAGTTGGATTGTAAGGAGACTACTTACTTTCTCCTGTGGCATCATGACCTTACAGACTGAACCAACGGAGATGTTACTCTGTCACTGCTCTCTTGTTAGCAAGTTGTGTATTGCAACTTTTGTTGGCCATCGAGGTTGTAACACCAACTTGGGTTGTCCCGCTGGTATAGAATGGACAGTTGCTCTTGCCGTGACTGTTTTACTTTTATTTATAGACATTTAAAGCTCTGAACCAAGAGCCGTCACTCTGACAGTCGCCATGCTTTAGCCATGAATTAGAGAAATCAAATTGAGGGTTTGGATTTTCTCCCAGACAGAAAGAAGGTCTTCAGAGACTTGTTACCGTCATCCCAGTTACTGTAACTGGAGATCTGCTGTAGAGACATTTCCCTCAGCCTGAGCTGGCTGCGAACTTTATGCTTATTCTTCCAATTAGAATCTCGTCGTTAGCATTTGGCACCGGCTAATCGGCTTTATGATTTTCTCATCTGCGTTTGCACAGCCCACTGTTATTAAATGTGCAGCTGCTTCCATACAATAGTGCCACTGACTGCGCTACAAAATGCAAGCTGGCTTTCTGTTCAGGAGATGATTGAAGCTGACCCGCCGCTACAAATTGTACATTTACAGATCTAATTACAATAATCAAAATATCTCAGGGTCCTGTTCAGTTATGAGTGGATACTGGAGAGCTGACCCAAATACCACTTTCTCTTATCCCTCGGAGAGTCTGGGAGGTAAGGTCTCTGCACTCGTGTTCCAAGGTATGCCCTACTACCAATACAGTGTCGGAAGATTTTACCTCTTCGTGACCAGACCATTTGTTTGTTATTCAGCACTGCGCTACGTTAACTGGTAATTGCGAGATCATGCAACACTGTACTCAAACCAAATTTATATCATTATTTTTCCACATGAATAGAGCTTTGTTTTGGTAGTATTTGATCACCACTAGGTTTTTTATTTTTTCTGATATAAACAAAAAAAATTTTTTTTTGAAAAAAAACAAACTATTTTTTAGTTTTTACTAGAAAACATATCCAATAAAAAAAAAATGTAGGCCAAAATGTATTGTCTCAGGGCATGGCTTGACTTGGGAGTAAGATGGCCGAATAATTGGAGAGCTCTGACTCAACGAGGGACAAAATTAGTTTTTTTAGGAGCCTTACTACATTTACAGCCATGGGAAGACTCGGACGTAGTGCTTCTGCTTCATGAATACCGAAAGCCTCGGGGACCCAATTGAGCCGGAACATCCCAGAGCTCTTTTGGTCAGAGGCTCCAGGAAGCCACGCGGCATCACAGGCCTCATCACTGCACTCTCCAGGCAGTGGGTCCGACATGAGTATAGGTAACAGACACAGTGCACCCTCATACCACACCTCCGGCTCAACCCCCGAGCCTGCTAGACCTTTAAACAGTGGCCACTGATATCAAGAACACATTGACGACAGCAATTACTGATCTCAAAACAGACATACAAGCAATAGCTTCAAGGCTGGATGGGGTATAACACACAAGACATCTGCACTTGGAAGCTATCAGACAAGTCCAACATAAATTTGATGCACAACTCCCCCACATGTTGGAGATGCATAGGCATTTTGAGGTCTTGGATAATAGGGGCCAAAGACCTAACATTTGGAATAGAAGAATCCCCAAAATCGTTGAAGCGGATGCTCTATAACTGACCCTATGCTCTATTTTTAATGAACTGCTGGGGCACCCACAAGACTCCCCTATTGAGATGGAGAGAGCACATAGAGCACTCCGACTCAGACCCAGAGATACCGAACCGCCATCTGCTGCCTAGTCAATTTCCCTCTAAAAGAGGAAATATTGCGCAAAGCAAGAGAAAGGGGCCATATTACATACGCTACTGAAATAACAATTTCAGGACTTATCTCAAATAACCCTACAAAACAGACGTGCTTTATGCCCCCTATTGGATGTACTAAGGAGTCAAGGCATACCATACAGATGGAAGTTGCCATTCTGTCTGTCAGCTACCTCTAGGGGTCGCACCGCCTTTTCAGAAGACCTTCCCATTTTTTGTGAACAACTTGATCTCCAACCATTAGATCTACCAGAATGGTACTCCTTTTATTTGCCAGTGGAACACTGGAAACCCACCTCACACAACCCCTCTCCAAAGGCTCAGAGGAATCGCTCCTGTCGCAGACGACTCGATCCATCCTCGCCTGCCTCCCGACCCTCTTGCAGAGACCTGGAACACTGTACTCCGGGTCCCTCACCAGATTATCCTTAAAAGCTTTCTCATGTTTACGACAAGTCTGCAGATAAGTACATTTGTTTTATTTTAGTTTTCCAGCCCAGTTGGCTTTATAACCATTACTCCCCTTGGCATGTTTACCCTCATCACTTGAGCTGATTTGACGGAGCCTATACAAACTTACCTTTTTCCATGCCTACCAAGCTAAATGAGAGACAGCTTCAAGAGAACACCAACCCTCTTCTGTTTGCCAAAACGGAAATATTCTGTAAATATTGCTGTGGTCACATATGGCAGACTCTTGGCTACTTTACTCCCTGTATCATCATAGGGAGAAAATATAGCTAATAGAAACACAACAACCCCTGCAAGACCAGTGGGACTCCGCTTATGGATGTGGATGAACCTGAGACTCTGCAAGGGACAATATCATATACCCATGGCAATCTATCTTATACCATTGCAACACCAAAGGCCTTGCTTCCTGATAATTGACTCTCCATCCTACTGGTCCTGGAAATGCCATTATGTGTACATATAGGAAGAAGAGAACTTACTTCCAATTCAGTAATTATATGCTCTTATTTCTTTGAATAGGCTGTCATAACTCGATCACTATTGATAATAGCTATATATAATTCAGCTATGTTTTTCCACAAACTAGAATGGTCTTTAACTAAAATTCGCTCCTTTACTTCCTGGTATAAAATATGGCATCATTGAGTGAGTTCCTAGGCTCACTCTGAATCACGAGTGTACTGCGCATGCTTCCCCAAGATCATCACGATGCGCATGCGCCAACAGTAATGCGGCGCGGACGTCACCATCCTTAAGATCAAAAACAAAATAAATTAAATTAAAAATAAAATAAAAAAGGCGCCCAACTTCCAACACTGGCTCTCTACGGGTGGAGACCAGGGCTTTTTTTCTCTCTCTTGACGTGGAAAAGGCGTTCGACAGGGTGGTCTGGGATTATATGAGTGAAGCATTGCAGACTTTGGGTTTGCACCCTCTCGTATGCTAGCACTTTATTCTGACCCAACAGCCTGTGTGCAAGTCAACAGCCACCTGTCGCCTTTAACAGTAAAAATTGGATCCGCCAGGGATGGTCACTCTCACCCCTGATATTTGTTTTAATGCTGGACTTATTATTTTTCCTCTCTAAACCAATTTACTCAAAGATTTAACGCATTTTTGCCACCTATCTAACCTAAAAATGAACTACCGTATTTTCCGGCGTATAAGACGACTGGGCGTATAAGACGACCCCCCTATTACATGATCTACCGGTAATACTTATACTTAGGTTACCTTGGAGATATTATACTCGGCGTATAAGACGACCTCCCATTTTTTGGGGGATTTTTTTGAGGTTCAAAAGTAGTCTTATACTCCAGAAAATACAGTACTCTAAGTCGCAAGCGCTCAATATCTCCCTCCCAACCCCGTTGATCTCTCTCTCTAAGGACAATTTCCCTTTTACATGGGCACCAGACGTGATAACCTATTTGGGAATCTAGATACCCTCCTTATTTAGAGAACTTTATGACAGAAACTTTACCCCGCTTCTCAAAAAAATACAGGAAGGTCTAAAGGGATGGAGGAGTCTCAATAGATCATGGTTTGGACGCTCAGCCCTTCTTAAAATGAACGTACTTCCCAGAATACTTTATCTGATACAAACTATCCCGATCACCTTGCCAAAATTCATTATTTTCTACGTAGAAGCATGCATGCTGGACATGTATTTGGAAAAATTCTGTACCTCGTTTCAAATACACTCCGCTCACTCTTTCTAAAATAAAAGGAGGAGTTGGGTTGCCGAATCTTTTTAAATACTATCTAGCATGGCGTTTTACTCGCATTGTAGATTGGAACATCCATCATCAAAGAAAAGCCTGGGTGACATTAGAAGATGCCCAATCCCACATACCACTTTACACACCGCCTTGGCTCTCACCCCTACACCCCCCCAAAACTACTAAAAAGTACATCCACTCATAGGTTCATCATTGCTATGTTTTAGAATTGCGTGTAAATCAGGGACCCTCATCTTTACCAAGTCCCCTAACCATGTTACATGTAAACCCAGACTTTCCCCCTTTTTTATTAAAGGAATGGCCCCACAAAGATGTTCTATCATTTCATTTTTTTATAAAAGGGAAAACTCCTCTCACTCCCCCAACTTAAATCGATTTCCACCACAGGTTCTTTTCCTTGGTGGACATGTGAGCAGAATCAAACACTTTCTCAACTCACTGCTAATGAATTTACAGACAAGACCGCTTAAGCATTTTGAAACTTTATGCACTAAAACCACACCTCAACGCCATTTAATTTCCACAGTATACTCCCTTCTCACAGAAGCCCCACCTCATATTATTGACACAGCAAGAAAATCCTGGGAAAAGGAGCTTCAAATTTCTCTTTCTGAGGATGATTGAGAAACTATAAACGAATATGCGCACAAATGTTCTCTAAATGTAGCAATGCAGGAAAACTCTTATAAAATTAGATCCAGATCAGTGGCGGCCCGTCCATTGGGGGTGCAGGGGCGGTGCCCCCCATCCATGTGTCCGGCCCCCTAATCTACATGCAGGGCGCCGGACGCATGGATTCGAATGGGTTTTTTTTTTTTTTTTTCTTAAAGCACGTGATTAGAGCCAGAGGCTCTAATAGGCTTCAACAAAAGGGTGGGCTCGGAGCGCAGAGCACTGCGCCCTGAGCCCACCCAGTTTTGTGACAATAGCGAATGAATATTCGCTAATGTCACATGGATCCTCCTCCTGGCCAATCAGGTAAACGAGACCCGTTTCCTGATTAGCCGAAAGGAGAAGCCATGCCATTGGTCAAGGAGGAGGGAGGAGACAGGAGACGCGGGAGATTGAGGGGGAAGCCGCCGTCGCCTGCCCGCCACATGTCCAGGGTGAGTGAGCTGGCGATGGGGGGGGGGGAATGGTGTGTGGGCTGGTGTGGTTGGGGGGTATGGAGTGGTCCATCTGACGCCCCCCCGGTCTAAGGAGCATCAGCCGCCACTGATCCAGATGGTATAGAACCCCGTGCCTGGTAAATAAATTGTACTCAAAATTGCTCCAATCTGTGCTGGAGATGTGGCCGTAAAATAGGAACCATGCTACATATCTGGTGGAGCTGTGAACTTTTGCAACCATATTGGAGATCAATCCATGACCTATCTCAGACCACATCATACTCTCTAGACTACTCCCCAGCTTAATATTTGCTTCATCACACGTCCCTCCCTAAACAAGACTATTTTAAATCTCTCGAGATGCATATGGTAAATGCAGATCGCCTCTGTATCCCAGTTCACTGGCTTTCAACACATACCCCAACAATAGTGGAATGGTTCAAAAGATTGAACAAAATTGAAGTAATGGAAGAGTTAATACACATTGCACATGAGAGACTACATAAATGTACTATCACATGGTCATGTTGGTCTCATTTCAAGAACACGGATCGATACAGAGAATACATCTGATCTTTCCTATGTCGCTGATCAACAACTAAAACATTGTTCCTCTCCCTTCTCCCCTCCCCCCCTTTTTTTTCTCTTCTCTCTCCTGCTCTCTTCTCCATCCCCATATACCTATATCTATCTCTTTCTATACAGCTGTTCTTTCCTTCTTATACTTTGATCTTTAAATGTTGGACCTCTAGCTTAGAATGACCAAAAGGCAAGCTAGAGGTCAGTGGTACAGAAATCTTTACCATGAGGAAAAATGTTGAAGCTTTTCGTTTTTCTGTAACATGTATATTACTCTTTGTAACATTCTCTTTTTTGTCCTGGATTTTCTTTGTGACTATGTTAAAAGCAAACCACATTGAACAAAGCTTTTCATTCTCTATGTAAACTGCAATTTGTTTTTCAATAAAACATTTATGGGGGGGGGGGGGGGGGGGACATGTCTTCAGTAGAAAAAAAAAAAAAATCCCAGTGTATATTGATTGGTTTGCATGAAAGGTTTTGCATCTACAAACTATGGTATATATACACGTTCAATTTTCTTTTTTTTTTGGTAATCAGTGTACGGGATGTCAGGTACCCCATAAAAACAAACATTTCCGTTTTATGGCATTTCTATTAATTTACCAGTAGATGGCAGCACAAAGCACAAAGTTCAACTGCAAGCAAGGCATGGGAGGAACTAAAAAGTTAGACCTTTTGTTCCTGGGGGGACAGAATAGCAGTTGCTGTCCACCAGATTAAAAGGTCATCATACCTCACTCATGTCCTTGTAATTGCAGGTAAGAAGGAGTATATTTATGGTTATAAACAGGGCGAAATTGATTTCATTTATATCCCTGTGATCAGTAAAGGCTGCTGTCACTACTGTGTGATTGAATAACACTGCACAAATGTTAGTGGGTCACACTGTAGCATCACAAGACTACAGTGTACCAGGAATGTGGTTGCAACTTATAATGGTGTGCGGAGGGCAATCGGACACAAACTGGTGCTGGGGGGATACTAACTTTCACTGACATCACCTGTGACACAAATACAGTGATCGGTGCTGATAATATACACTGTACTAATGACACTGGCTGGGAGGCGGTTAATGCAAATAGGAAAATGCTTTTTACTAAATGTCTCTTTGTTTCTTATCCATGCTTTGCAGGGATAAGAAACACAGAAATTGTTTCCTCTGTACAGGGCCCTATGTTTTTTTTGTTTTTTAACTATCTTTATTTATAGAGACTTTTGTACAGAACAATAATGTTTCTTTGCCCCTGGGCCAAACATAGTACATCAATAGACACACATCAAGATCCAACCTGTGAACTGGGTGAGCATACCCAAAGGAAGGGAACGTCATGCTCATCCAGAGATTCGTCAGCAGATAATAAATGTACCATATGGGACTAGTACCTCTCTGTAACAAAATATATGAATGGGGGAGAGGGTAAGGGGGTAAGTACCTCGAGATGCAAGACCTAAGAACTGAATCAGGCCAGAGCACTGTGTTGACTGTCAACACAGGGCTCTGGGCTGTGATTGGACACAGCTGATCAGCAGGTCCTGACCATGAATCATTGGCCGGGACCTGCTGACAGACTCCCACTGTGTACAGTCAAAGTGGATGTCGTTGGGGGGTGGGCATGCATCCTAACCATGAAGTAGGCAGCAACATACAGGTATGTCACTTTGCCTGCACGGGCTGCCGTCCGCAGTACATTACGGGTGAGCAGTCCGCAATAGGTTAAAGGGCACCTCGCTTTGTAAGAAGACAGCTGAGGCTACAAGGTCACTATTAGAGATGTGCATGAGGAAAACATTTGTTTCAAATTCATTCGTTAAGTCAATAAGTCAATCATTTTCTTTCATCATATTAGAATGATTCTTTTTCGGAATTTGTTTTATCTATTCATTGTTCCAAATCGATTTGTATTTATGGAAGTATTTTTTGGAGGATTTGGATTAATTCGATATGTTATTTCAGATGCTTCACACATTAAGGCTCGGTTCACACTGTTGCAACCTCAAAGTCGTATGACTTCCAGTGCAACTTTGCATTGCGACTTGCTTGCGACTTTGATGTTTTGCGACTATGCCCTTGGCAGGCCAAAGATTATGCAATGGGGTTCGCATAATGGTTGCAGACAAGAAAAACCACTCAATTCCCCCATCAACACAGTGAGTCAGTGTTGATGGGGGAATGCCTCCTGGTGGAGCTATTGTGTTCTCCTGGTGGGAGGGGGCACAGCAAGCTCCCGCTGCCGGTTCAACACTTATTATTGGTAGCAGTTGTAGCCGAAAATCCGACGTGCTGGTTGTACCCAAGTATGGATCAACTTCGGTACAACCAGCCTGCCCATAGTTGGTTCGAATCTCGGCCGGTCCTTGCTGTATAAACGACTTCCTTGCGACTTTAAATGTGACTTTGATGCTTTGCAACTTTGCCTTTGACAGTCAGGGTTTATATGTAAAACCTTACATATACCCAGTAAAGTGACTGGCCTCAGGTGATACACAGAGATTAAACAGATCCTCCTACATAAGTTGTATTTGTTTATCCACAATCTTCTCTTTCATACAGTCCTTCAAAGTCCAGAACTTATAAAGCTTGTCTGAGCCGTCAGAAAAAACGGGGAGGAGAGCTAAAGTTACACTCTGCAGAGCTCAGTGAGGAAAGCTCTGGGAGCTGATTGGAGGAAAGATACACACCCCACTTCACACAGCAACAGAGCTGAGCTGTCAATCAGCTGGAGGTCCCTCCCCTGTCACCTTTTTTCTCTTTGTGTCAGGAAAACCTGTCAGAAGGGTTTCATACTGATAGAGGAATAGGGCAGCAGACAGAAATGACACTTAGAGCTCCTAATTGAGACAAGTACACACTATAGAGGGGTATGCAGTGTTTATATTTCATGTCTGAGGTTTAAAACCACTTTAAAGAGGAGCTTTAGCCAGGTTCCAATTCATCTGCAGATCAAATGCAAGTCAGGAGAAGGTCAACAGCAAGTTTAATGTACCCGTCAACGAATTCTAAATAATCTCAAAGTCGCCATGGCGACTAGAAATTGCATCCTGGCGTCTGGGTTTTTGTCAGCAATTTGCATCCGCCTCCCACATGCCAACTGTGCTATAGCCCTGATTATCAGTGCAGCCTCATCAGTGCCAATAAGTGACCATCAGTGCCCATCAATGCCGCCTTATCAGTACATCCTTATCAGCCCCCATCAGTGTTGCCCATCAGTGACCATCAATGCTGCCTTATCAGTGCAGCCTCATCAGTGCCAATAAGTGACCATCAGTGCCAATCAATGC
Organism: Pelophylax lessonae; assembly: GCF_965119305.1. Taxonomy (NCBI): domain Eukaryota; kingdom Metazoa; phylum Chordata; class Amphibia; order Anura; family Ranidae; genus Pelophylax; species Pelophylax lessonae. The sequence goes on from NC_138772.1 coordinate 57,586,789, forward strand.
CACCTTATCAGTACAGCCTTATCACCCCCCATCAGTGCAGCCTCTTTCGCGCGCACCAGTGCCGCCTCATTGGCGCACACCAGTACAGCCTCTCTTTTGCGCACTCCAGTGCAGCCTCATCCGTGCACTCCAGTGCAGCCTCTCTTTTGTGCACACCAGAGCCGCCTCATTGGCGCACACCAGTGCCGCCTTATTGGCGCACACCAGTGCCGCCTCATCTGCGCACACCAGTGCCGCTGAAAAGTTACTTATTTGCAAAATTTTAGAACAGAAATGAAGTGTTTATTTTTTCAAAATTTTCAGTTTTTTTTTCTTTGTTCAGCAAAAAATAAAAACCCCAGTAATGACTGAGACTCGACACACTAGAGCGACTTGTCAGGCGACTTGTCAGCCTGACAAGTCGCGGTCCCTCGCAGTCCATTGACTGCTACAGGACCCGTTCTAATAGGAGCGACACAAGTCGCTCCGACTTAGAGAAAAGGGTCCTGTACTACTTCGGGGCGACCTCGGAGCGACTTGCATAGACTTCCATTATGTGAAGTCTGTGCAAGTCGCAGTGCACGGGACTGCACAAGTCGCCCCTGAAGTAGTACAGAGTCATGCCGCCCCAGTGTGAACCGACTCTTAATACCACCAAAAGAAAGCTCTATTTGTGTGAGAAAAAAAATACCAATTTCATACGGGTATAGTGTTGCATGATTGCACGATTGTCATTCAAATTGCGACAGCGCTGAAAGCTGAAAATTGGGCAGGAAGAGGGTGAAAGTTCCCGGTAGGTAAGTGGTTAAAAAAATAAATAAAAAATTGACTCCTAACTTTGTCAGCTGGTTCCTAGATTCAAAGCAAATTTGTCCAGCTCTGCCTTACACAGAAGTCACCTAGAAAGATACTATGATATAAAGTAGCAGAATATAAATCAGATAATGACATCCTGAGATCACGAGATGATAAAACTAGTCATAGAACGGAAGTCCGGCCTGGTTGAAGCTCCCAGATGAAAACGTTTCAGGAACATGAGCCAATTCATATGTTAATGTGGACATGCATATTTCATAGCGGCATGTGGTCAGAACTAGAAGCTGGTGTGTGTGCGCGCTAAGCATTTAATTCTATTAGTCACATTTATCAAATCCTCCACAGAAGTAACAAGGAACACAACTTGTAGGAGGTGTCCGCCTGCCAGCCAACTTGTCTTTGTCACTAGCTGGCCTCCAGCCAAGTTACTCTTAATTACCGTGAGCCAAACACCGCACAGCTGCTTACTGTTTGCCCGTATACGGGTATTAGGAATACTGCGAATACCAGGCCTCCTCATAGAACACGTTCACGCTGCTAACCTTCCATCCCAAACATTGGCTCATCATGACTCGCGCTTCTTTTATATGGAACTCCGTCATTGTGCCAGTTTTATACTCCAGTTTTCACAGCTTTTTATTTCCCTTAAAGCGAACCCTGCAGTAAAATGCAATCCACTACTGGACCGGAAGGTTTTACTCCCTTAACCCCCTGGCGGTATGATTCTTTTGGATTTTAGGTGCTGAAAGCGGTACTATTATTTTGCATGTAATTCTTGTGAATGAGCAGCCCAAACCAACTGTATACATTTATTATATATAGATTATATATAGAATATATATATATATATATATATATATATATATATATATATATATATATATATATATATATATATATATATATATATATAAAGTATACAGTTGGTTTGGGCTGCTCATTCACAAGAATTACATATCATATATATATATATATATAGATATATATATATATCTATATATATATCTATATATATATCTATATATATATATATATATATATATATATATATATAGATATAGAGATATATATATATATATATATATATATAGATATAGATATATATATATATATATATATATATATATATATAGATATAGATAGATATAGATATATATAAAAAGTACAGTAAAACTGCAGAAAAGGGCACTGGGGGGCAAACTAATGTGATTTTTTTTTATTTTGAATGGCATCAGTGTGTTTGGTGTGTTTTTACATTTGAATTTGCCGCCGGTTCCACCCCCCTGCGAACGTCACATCGCAGGAGACGGAAGCCGGGGCACGGAGACGATCGGGAGGAAGATCCGCCGCGAGACACATCGCTGGATCCCGGTGACAAGGTAAGTAACCTCTTTTATGGCACTTTTCCACTGCAAGTACCGGCTCGGCTCTACTCGGCCCTGCTTGGCCCGGTTTGCTTTTCCACTGCGGTACCGCATGGTATAGTGTCGGAACGGTTCGGTGCGGTACGGTATAGGTTTGCTTTTCCACTAAAGTAGTACTAAAGTTAAGTGGGTGGGATAACAACGGGGTGGGTGTGATTCTCTGACCAATCAGTGGCTAGTAGTGACTGCATGCAAAGGATTGTGGGATATGGTACCAGTTTGGTACCTGTTGGAACCACAATCGAGTAGGTACTGTTTTTTCAGAGCCGTACCGTACCGTACCGCTCGGTTCCATGCAGTGGAAAAGCAAACCTATACCGTACCGTACCGAACCGTTCCCACCCTATACCATGCGGTACCGCAGTGGAAAAGCACAAAAGCGTGCCGAGCCGGTACGGTTCTATGCAGTGGAAAAGCGCCATTACAGGATCCAGCGATGCTTCTGGCGGTACCCCGAGTGTGGCTCGGGGTTACCGCTTTTGGCTCTGAAATTTAACCCCGAGCCACGCTCGGGAATACCGCTAGGAAGGTTAATGACCAGGCCATTTTTTTGTGATTCGGCACTGCCTTACTTTAACTGACAATTTCGCGATTGTGCGACGCTGTACCTAAATAAAATTGCTCTCGTTTTTTTGCTGGTATTTGATCACCTGTGCAATTTTTATTTTTTGCGCTATAAATAAAAAAAGAGTGACATTTCTGAAAAAAAAAATACAATAATAATAATAATAATAATAATAATAATAATAATAATAATAATAATATCTGCTATAACAATCCCAATTAAAAAAAAAATGTAAACCTCTAATTTTTTTTCATCCTTTTAGGCCAATTTGTATTCTGCACATATTTTTGGTAAAAAAAAAAAAATCCCAATAAGTGTATTTTGCTTGGTTTGCGCGAAAGTTATTATCGGGTCTACAAACTAGGGGAAATATTTATGTCATTTTTATTTATTTCGTTTTTTAACTAGTAATGGTGGCGATCTGCGATTTTTAGCGGGACTGCGACATTGCAGGGGATAGATTGGATCCCGAACTGACATTTGATGCTTTTGGGGGGACCAGTGACATTACTACAGTAATCAGTGCTAACAAAATGCACTGTTACTGTAATAATGACACTGGCAGGGAAGGGATTAACACCAGGAGCAATCAAAGGGTGAAATGTGTCCCTAGGGGGTGCTTTCTAAATGTGTGGGGGATGGGCTTGGTGCATGAACATAGAGACCTGTGTTCCTAAATAAGAGGAACACAGGATACCTGTGTTTATAACTGACAGTACAGCGATCTGCCGTGTTTACAACAGCATAGCGGCGTTCTGTATCCACGGGGAGCGATGGCGGGTCCTGATGGCAATTTCGGCCAGCGGACCCGCTGATTAGCTCCTCCTGTGGCGAATGGGTACGCGCGTGCCCCCGCTAGCGATGTACAGGTACGTTGTTTTGCGGGACAGAGCCAACCCGACAGAACACCTTTGGGATATATTAGAGCGGAGACTGCAAGCCAGGCCTTCGCTCCAACATCAGTGCCTGACCTCTCAAATGCACTTCTGGAAGAATGGTCAAACATTCCCCTAGACACATTCCTAAACCTTGCGGACAGCCTTCCCAGGGGAGTTGAAGCTGTTATAGCTGCAAAGGGTGGGCCAACTCAATATTGAACCCTATGGACTAAGACTGGGATGCCATTAAAATTCATGTGTGTGTAAAGGCAGGCGTCCCCATACTTTTGGCAATCTAGTGTATGTTATAGATGTATTTTCACATGTTGGTAAGGTATAGCGCAGCGCCGGACATTGAAGGATAGGATTAACTGTGTAAAAGATCTCATATCTCGAATCCATGCATCTGGTGCCCTGCATGTAGATCAGGGGGCCGGAGGCATGGATGGGGGGGGGGGGGGGGGGCGGTGCCCCTGCGCCCCTAATGGACGGGCCACCCCTGAGTTAAAGCGGAACTTCAAACAAAAGGGACGCTCTGCTCTTCCTCCTCCTTTCCCCTTCCTCTTCAACTGTTGACATATTGTTTTTTTTTGGGGGGGCAGACACCTAGTTTTGGCAGAAAGGAAGTTGCGTCCCCCCACCCATCTAGGACATGTCCCAGGAGGCTGCAGAACCATTCACAAGGCGCAGACTTGAAGACAGGTGAAGAACTGGACTGGATGAGGACACTATTTGTAGCTGCTGACTTTTAATTTCTGTAAACCTGGCAAAAGAACCTCTTTAACCGCTTGCCGACTGCTCACAGTATATTTACTGCGGCAGTCAGCCCCTCACAGGCAGAGCGACGTAGGTCTACGTCGCTAGCCTGTGAGGCTCTGGGGAGCGAGCGCGCGCCCGCGGAGGCGTGCTCCCGCGCGGTCATGGACCCCCCCGCGCGTGTGACTTGCGGACCCGATGTCCGCCGGTCACTCGGCGATCGTCGGGGGGGTCGGGAGAAAGTCAGGCGGCTTGTGTAAACAAGCTGCCTGTCATTCTCCTCGGTGTAAAGACAGTGATCACACGGATCTACTATGTAGATCCGTTGATCAGTGTCCTTACACCTCAAGCCACAGCCAATCACAGTAGAAAGCACACCCCTAGGGACACACACAGCCCCTCCCTCCCAAATAAAGTTAACCCCTTCACTACCAGTGTATTTTTACAGTAACAGTGCATATATATAGCACTGATTACTGTAGAAATGTCACTGGTAACCCCAAAAGTGTCAAAAATGTCAGTCAAGGGTCCGATCTGTCCGCCCCAATGTCGCAGTACCGCAAAAAAAAAAATCGCAGATTGCCGCCATTACGCATTAAAAAAAAAACAACAAAAATTACAAAAATCTTTCCCTTTGTTCGTAAACACGATAACTTTTGCGCAAACCAATAAAAATACGCTTTTTGCGATTTTTTTTTTTACCAAACATATGTAGCATAAAACAAATTGGCCGAAAATGTTAAAAAATTTTGATTTTTACATTTTTTTTTGGGGAATTTCATATAAAAAAATGTGAAAAATATTGTTCTTTTTGCAAAATTTAGGCTCTTTTTTTGTTTATAGCACAAAAAGTAAAAAGCGCACAGGTGATCAAATACCACCAAAAGAAAGCTCTGTTTGTGGGAAAAAAAGGACGTCAAATTCGTTTAGGTACAGCGTCGCACGACCGCGCAATTGTCCGTTAAAGTCACGCAGTGCCGAATCGCAAAATACCCCCTGGTCGTTTAGCAGGAAAATCCTCCGGGGCTAAAGTGGTTAAAAAACATATACAGGGGACCGGTGGGGTGGGGAGGGTGTTTCAATTTATGTAAAAATGTGAACAAACCCCTTAATTAAATATTGTATGCAAAAATGTCACAGGGCTAGGTAAAAATTATTTTTTTTCTGGACTTACTGAGCAATCAAAGATCCTAGTAGATATAAAAGAGATATTAGACTGTACTTTTCTATCATCATTTCAGTGGGAAAATACAGAACACTGAAAATAACAGCACAAAGGCGGAGTGAGCAGATTATGTGAGTTTAGCGCTGTTGCGAGGAAATCGTCTTGCTAAACAGAGAGGAATTAATTGCTGGAAAGTATTCACTGAGTAAGCTATTCAGCGCCTCGCATTCATGCATAAAAACCCATTTATGGCTCCAAATGACTCTCACTGGAAAAAATTTCAAGTAAACAGAAATTAGTCCCTCAATTCAGCAAGGATGCCTCGTGTATGAAGCAGGAGGAAGGAAGAACGGAGGATCTGCCTGGAGAAGCCATTCAGATGTTTGATATTATTTACATTTTTTCTAATCCTATCCAGAAAACAGCACCTGATTGGCTGTTAAGGCAGTTCACTTTCATTCACTGTCTATTGGCTGCTTCTAATGTGCTGTCAAATCAGATTCCTGGGCAGCACGGTGTCTAAACTTGCTCTGTCTGTACTGCTGTGTTTGAGTTTATTAGCCATAGGGAACGCTATCTGAAAACTGGAAAAAAAATTTTTTTTTTCCTTTTACAAGGGATTTTATTATGAAATCAGTCAAACAAAGCCAGCAAATGGACGGTTGAAATTTTTTTTTTTTTTTTTTATATACAAAGCTTATTACACCATCAACAAATGTAAGTTTTTTGTTACCATTTTTTTTAATGCACTCTGTAGTGCAAAAATTCAGTGGTGCCGCCGACTCTTGGTGTCCTAAACACATCCTTATTTCATGAAAGAAGAAGTGTGAGAACAAAAACAAAGCAAAATACATACTTACCTATATGGCTGTAACATTATTCAGTTACTGTTCCCCACCAGCTCTAAGACTGAGAACTGAGTGATCACATGACCACTGATCACTCAGTTTTCTGTCTTCACTGAGCAGAGAGCGGTGACTGTCAACCACCGGCTTTCTCTTCTGCCCCTCTTGCGCTCACTAGGGCGCCAGGCAGTGATAGAAGCAGGAGCTAAGAGGCTGAGCCAGTTGTCGATAAGGCACCTGGGTGGATCTCAACCTTTTTTTTTTTTTTTTAATTCTTTTTTTATTTACATTTTTTTACATTTGTACAATAAAACAGCCAGCCATAGCGCCGGTTTACACTACCGCGACACTACTTCCAGGGGCGACCTCCGAGATCGCGGTGCGAGCAGCGCGCCGCGACCTCGGAGCGGCCTCCACGGACTTCATAACATTGAAGTCTATGGCGGTCGCCTCCTGGTCGCCCCTTTTTCTAAGTCGGAGCGACTTGTGTCGCTCCTATTAGAACGGGTCCACAGCTTCCCTATGGGAGGCGACCTGCGGCGACCTGTGAGGCGACCAGGTCGCCTCACAGGTCGCCTTAGTGTGAACGGGGGCTAAACAGTTTTAAACAAAGCACAAAAAAAAAATAAAAATAAAAAAAGAAGAAGGGTGTACTCAACACTGACCCACGATTTACATACTGTAATGATTTAGATATATACATGTAGATATAAAGAAAAATACTGTTGGTAGTGGAAGAACCCGAACAGCTCTTAGCAACTCACAGGTGTGACCATCCATCTTCATTTTCCCTTAAAATTCATGCTTGCAAGCATATCAATGGAATTAATCATTAAAAGGTCAACCAATTTGCATTGTCATTCATAGGATACCTTCAGCACCATTGCAAAACTGATCACACTGCAATGGTCTGACAAAAGCCAATGAAGATGGGGCCAAGCCCGGGACCGATATCCACATTCTACACGTTCTAGAATTTATTCGTCATGCCCCTATTACAATAAATCTGTTGTTCCTTCAGGAGAGTATCGTTTACCTGAAGACGACATTCCTCAAATGAGGGTATGCTTGGAGAAAACCATTTTATAGCAACTAACTTGCGCGCTATAAATAATATTCTGCTAAATCATATAAGGGTCTGAGTGGAGGTTATATACAAAGCTTATTACACCATCAACAAATGTAGGTTTTTTTGTTACCATTTTTTTAATGTACCCTGTAATGCAAAAATTCTGTGGTGCCACCCACCCTCGGTGTCCTAAGCATGTCCTTATTTTATGAAGGAAGAAGCGCGAGAACAAACAAAAAAAAACAAAATACATACTTACCTATATGGCTGTAACATTAGTTCGTTACTGTCCCACACCAGCTCTAAGACTGGGAACTGAGTGATCAAATGACCACTGATCGCTCAGTTTTCTGCCTTCACTGACCAGAGAGCGGTGACGGTCAACCACCGGCTGTCTGCTCTGCCCCTCTAGCACCCACTAGGGTGCCAGGCTGTGAAAGAAGCGGGAGCTAAAAGAAATAAAAATAAATGTAGCACTGCCCCCTTGAGGGCTGCTGGATTTCCCACTTACGGGTCCCCCTGGGCTACCATTAGCAACTTGACATTAATAGTCTCTCTCTTTCCTTCTTGGCTCATTCAATAAACAGTCCAGGGGTTTGTAGTTGTTTTTGTGCGTTTTATTGATAAATTAGGGATGGGAGAAGGGAATAGTGGGATACTCCGATTTAACAATGCACAAGATTTGAGGACTTCTATCTCATGGTACAACCAGGCTGTTGATCCACCTTGCCCCTGAGGTGAATTTAGCTTTAAGTCTCTCTCTCAGATGACTTGATGAATGTATCTTCAGGACACTCCTTAGTATCATGTTTCTTGCCAGCTGACACCCGTCCACTGACTATCCTACTCCTGGGGTGGCCCCCCTCAGGTCAGGCCCCTTGACACGATCCCCTGTACTCATGATACTGTTTTTTCAGAGTCTCCAGTGTCTCACCCTCAGTCAGCTTTCCTGGACCTCTGGGTTCTGCTCCATTCCTCTGCCCCTCAGGACGTCCCTCTGAGGCCACGTGCCACTGCTTCAGAGGAGGAGGCAGCTGCCACCCTCCCTCCGGGACTTTGCTCACCAGCCAAAGACCCCGCAGCACATGTGCTCCTGGCTTTTATACAGTATCCCACAATGCACCGAGGCGACCTGCCCCTGCCAATCACCAGGACTGTACCAAAGCCTTTGCATCCATTTGTCAGGTTTCCTCCCACTGTCCAACATGCCTCCCTATTGGACCAATGTGAAACACTCTAGACATAATGAATCGCATACTGAGCACCATATGCAGACCTCACTAACCGATCCTGCTCTCTAATAAGCAGAGAGCAATATAGATTTGCCTGCTGCTCCTCTGATATGCAGACAGAGCCAAAAACTATACTCTCTCACTAGCACCTACCTAGGAGGGTGCTATATAAAAAAAGAAGAAGGATGTACTGAACACTGACCCAATATTTACATGCTGTAATGATTTAGATATATATATGTAGATATAAAGAAAAATACTGTTAGTAGTGGAAGAACCCGAACAGCTCTTAGCAACTCACAGGTGTGACCATCCATCTTCATTTTCCCTTAAAATTCATGCTTGCAAGAATATCAACGGAATTAATCATTAAAAGGTCAACCAATTTGCATTGTCATATTCACAGGATACCTTCAGCACCATTGCAAGACTGACCACACTGTAATGGTCTTACAGATGCCAATGAAATGGGGCCAAGCCTGGGACCAATATCCACATTTCCCACACTTTATAGAATTTATTCGTCATGCCCCTATTACAATAAATCTGTTGTTCCTTTAGGAGAGTATTGTTTACCTGAAGACGAGATTCCTCAAATGAGGGTATGCTTGGAGAAAACCATTTTATAGCAATTAACTTGCGTGCTATAAATAATATTCTGCTAAATTATATAAGGGTCTCAGTGGAGCTTATATACAAAGCTTATTACACCATAAACAAATGTCGTTTTCTTTACCATTTTTTGATTGCACTCTGTAATGCAAAAATTCTGTGGTGCCTCCCACCCTTGGTGTCCTAAACACGTCCTAATTTTATGAAAGAAGAAGTGCGAGAACAAAAAAACAAAATACATACTCACCTATATGCAGGGGCAGACTGGCAACCTTTGGCCCAGGGGGCAAGTACAAACCAGAGGCCCATTGTGCAGTAACTCGCCCCCCCCCTCCCACTCTCCCTCTTGCCATTCTCTCCCTGACCCCCATTCCAGGCTGAAGCCCTGCTCCAGGTACTCTCTTCTCACTGGCTGAATCCAGGTTCCCAACCTGGCCAGCAGGGGGCGGTTGAGGGGAGCTTGGACAGCTCGGTTGGGGCTGGCCAGGGGAGAAGAGTCTCCAGTGGGGCATGGAACCGGCCTCCGCTCAGACACAGTTTACACCATCCATGCTGGGGAGGGAGGCCTGCACTCTGTCCTTGTCTTCAACCCGCACTTAGGAACAAGGAATCCTTCAGCCATGTCTGTGGCAGAAGTGGTGCAGCCTTTTTACAGGACATCAGAGCGGCCCAGGGGGAAATTGCCCCCCCTGCCCCCTAAACCAGTTCTCCCCTACCTATATGGCTGTAAAATTAGTCCGTTGCTGTCCCCCACCAGCTCTAAGAATGAGAACGGAGTGATCACATGACCACTGATCGCTCAGTTTTCTGTGTTCACTGAGCAGAGAGCGATAACTGTCAACCACCGGCTTCCTGTTCTGCCCCTCTAGCGCTCACTAGGGTGCCAGGCAGTGATAGAAGCGGGAGCTAAGAGGCTGAGCCAGCTGCCGATAAGGCATCTGGATGGATCCCAACCTTTTTTTTTAGAATTCTTTTTATTCAAAATTTTTTACATTTGTACAAAGAACAGACATTTTAAACAATTTCAAACAAAGCACAAAAGAAAAAAAAATAAATGTAGCACTGCCCCCTTGAGGACTGCTGGATTTCACACTTACGGGGCCCCCTGGGTTACCATTAGAAACCTTGACATTAATAGTCTCTTTCCTTCTTGGCTCGTTCAATAAACAGTCCAGGGGTATGTAGTTGTTTTTGTGTTTTATTGATCAATTAGGGATGGGAGAAGGGAATAGTGGGATACTCCGAATTAACAATGCATAAGATTTGAGGACTTCTATCTCATGGTACAGCCAGGCTGTTGATCCACCTTGCCACTAAGGTGAATTTAGCAATAAGTCTCTCTCTCAGATGACTTGATGAACTAAATGTATCTTCAGGACACTCTCCTAAGTAAAATTGTTTTATTCAATATGTTTTATAACAGAAAGTAAAAAATGTATTATAGTGGTGATTAAATACCACCAAAAAAAAAAGCTCTAATTGTGGGGGAAAAAGTATATAAAATTTCATTTCTGTACAACACTGCATTAATGTGCAGTTGTCAGTAAAGTGACACAGTGCCAAGAAGAAAAAAATGGCCTGATCGTGAAGGGGGGAAAATCTTCAAGAGGCCAAATGGTTAAAGGCAAAACTTTTTTTTCCTTTGGATAGAGCAGAGAGGGATTAGAACACCCTGTCAGTTTATATTGCTGTCTGTTCCCCCATTAGGGAGATTCACCATCTCTATTTCTCCTGTTTACCATTATCATTGCAAGTAAAAGAAAATCCCCAGAAAAGTAATAAAGGGGAAATCTTCCATTGGGGACACTAATCCCCAAGGGATTCTTATTAATTTTCTGGGATTTCCTCTCACTTCCTGTTTTAGCTATGGGCCTGGAAGTGAAGGGAAATCTCCCCAATGGGACACAGATGGCAAAAAAATAAATAAATGGACAGGGGTTATAACCCTCCTTTCCTCCATCCAAAATGAAAGTTTTACCTACAGTTCTCCTTTAAAGTTTGGATCTTTCCAGAGCCTGGACCGGCTCTGTGACATCAGCTAACAGTGGGTTTTTGCCTGCTGTTAGCTGAATCTGGGTCACAGGATTGAAGAAATAAGTGCACTTCTGTGATCCAGGAGAGAAGTATGGCGGAAAAAAAAAAAAGCTTTGCCCATACTTTACTTTTAATATCTAATCCAGCTCTGGAAACCAGGATTTGTGTTTTATTAGAAGAAAAAAAAACTATTATATTAGATCTTACTGAGTTCTGTTCTGGCTCTTGGAGACGCAAGGCTATGTAAAGCTTTAGGTGGAAAAAAAACATTCCTAGGTCCACATCTTACCTGGTAGTTAGACCCAAATCTTTGTCTCAGGTTTGCACATTTTTATTTATGTGATCCGACTGATGCTCAGGGTTATCTTTCCTTTATATATGTGATCTGACTGATGCTCAGGGTTCTCTCTCCTTTATATATGTGATCTGACTGATGCTCAGGGCTCTCCCTCCTTTATATATGTGATCTGACTGATGCTCAGGGCTCTCCCTCCTTTATATATGTGATCTGACTGATGCTTGGGGTTCTCTCTCCTTTATATATGTGATCTGACTGATGCTCAGGGTTCTCTCTCCTTTATCTATGTGATCTGACTGATAATCAGGGTTCTCTTTCCTTTATATATGTGATCTGACTGATGCTCAGGATTCTCTTTCCTTTATATGTGATCTGACTGTTGATCAGGGTTCTCTCTCCTTTATATATGTGATCTGACTGTTGATCAGGGTTCTCTCTCCTTTATATATGTGATCTGACTGATGCTCAGGGTTCTCTCTCCTTTATATATGTGATGTGACTGATGCTCAGGGTTCTCTCTCCTTTATATATGTGATCTGACTGATGCTCAGGGTTCTCTCTCCTTTATATATGTGATCTGACTGATGCTCAGGGTTCTCTCTCCTTTATATATGTGATCTGACTGATGCTTGGGGTTCTCTCTCCTTTATATATGTGATCTGACTGATGCTCAGGGTTCTCTCTCCTTTATATATGTGATCTGACTGATGCTCAGGATTCTCTTTCCTTTATATGTGATCTGACTGTTGATCAGGGTTCTCTCTCCTTTATCTATGTGATCTGACTGATGATCAGGGTTCTCTCTCCTTTATATATGTGATGTGACTGATGCTCAGGGTTCTCTCTCCTTTATATATGTGATGTGACTGATGCTCAGGGTTCTCTCTCCTTTATATATGTGATCTGACTGATGCTCAGGGTTCTCTCTCCTTTATATATGTGATCTGACTGTTGATCAGGGTTCTCTCTCCTTTATCTATGTGATGTGACTGATGATCAGGGTTCTCTCTCCTTTATATATGTGATGTGACTGATGCTCAGGGTTCTCTCCTTTATATATGTGATGTGACTGATGCTCAGGGTTCTCCCTCTCTCCTTCATTCTGTTGTGGGAACCTGCTGCTGAGTGAAAAGACTGAATGCTGGCAGAACACTAAAATTGTCTGCTTTATGATATGGACTTGGACTACAAAGTCCTCCTGCATTGAAACTGTGTTTTTTTTTTTGTTGCTTTGCTGAATTAAAGTGCAGGATAAACCTGCTTGGACTGTTCCTGACTAAGGGGCAGAAATGTGTCAGTGTTTTCTTTAAATCTTTGAACATTTTTACCCATAGTACTCAAAGAACGGTTTTGCGGTTCATTCATCAGATTGCCAACTGTATCTTTGGTTTGGTACTGTTCTTGTGTGTCCTTGTCCCATGCATGGTTTACCGCTTAAACCACCAGTTCAGCCTTTCCCCTTTTTGATAAAAACAGTAAAACAAAAAATAAAAAGGAGTAGGAAGATTTAAGTAAGGTTAAATTAACTAGAGCCAGGGCCAATTACCTAATAAACTAAAAGTTTGAGGGAATATATAGGAGCATTTATTGAAAAGTTTTTTACACTCGCAAAATTGCCGCAGCTAAAGTCATGTGCACATCAAAGAACCAGCCTTTGATGTGCACATAAGCGATACAACATAACACACTGTAGCAATATTGATACAACATAGTTAAAAATGAATTATGCAAATTGCTGTTTGCAAGCTTCATTCATAGAGAAGCCACTGTCAGGAGTCCTGAAACACAGGGCAGGACATGGCTACAAACCTGACAAATGGGTCCTGGTCATTACAACAGGAGCCACAGGGGTGAAAGTGTAACCAAAGATCTTTGGGTATAAAATGAAGGATTGGTGCACACCTTGCATGTGTTGGAACATGCGCAAAACCACTCACTTTACCAACATGCACAGAAATGTGCTGCCCTTTAGCCGACGAGCAGCAGTGCCATTAATCATTAGTATGCTAAACGCATACGCCAAACTGTATAGTGCCGCAGCACCATGCGGTTTACTGCACTGATAATTTTTGCGAAAGGGTTTAGGAACCTCTTCTCCGCACTTCTCACGCAAAGGACAGCCCATTGAACAAATGAAAGACCTTGTCCTATACTCGATTCTTAAGGAAGCTCACCTGTATGGTACAAACCTCACCTAAAAGCTGAATCCAGCTGGGTCATAAAACGGTCTTGCCATCATGCAAACCAGAAGATTTTTTTTAAAGGAGAAAAAAAAAAATGTCCAATCAACATGTTTTTTTAAAACCGGGGCTGAAGATATTTCGATTTCCCTGCTTCTTTCACATGAACACCTATACCAGGGGTCTTCAAACTATGGCCCTCCAGTTGTTTGGGAACTACAATTCCCATCATGCCTGGTCATGTCTGTGAATGTCAGAGTTTTACAATGCCTCATGGGATGTGTAGTTCCGCAACAGCTGGAGGGCCATAGTTTGAGGATCCCTGACCTATACAATCCTAGCACACGTGTGCTTGCAGGTGACAAGTCTGTAGCCCCCCGGTTGTGTTTGCATGTCCATCCATCCCTTCCCTGGTCCTCTGTGATAGAACATTTGGGCTGAATCAACATATCTGCTGTAACTAGTTAAAGCATCAAAAGAAATGCAAGTTAAACCTGGATGTGGGACAACGTTTTCAGCAGATTAAGGAGCGTGAAATGAGGTTTCACGTAATACAGTTTATGCACCGTGGCTGCAGGAAAGGTCAGGAATGTAATAATTCTTCATTAGGGAGAAGCGGCATAAATATCACTTACGGAAGCTACACTGACAGGTTATTGTAGCAGATAAGACACAAAGCTATATACATATCCAGGGTCTGATATTAGGCAATGTGAATAAAGAGCAGGATGAAATTTGGGTATCGAGTGTGAAGAGTACCTGTACTGGAAATGGACTGTTCTGTATTTCTACTTTTGTTGGAAAAAAAAAAAAAAAAAACATTCCCCTCTGGGTGATCTCTGTACATTATACAAGGATGTTAAACTTTGTTGCAGATTCCAGCCTTTTGTTATTCTGAAGAAATCCCTGTTTGATCCTCTGTGCTGAGTGGGTCCAATGGGAGTGATTTCATAATTATCAATCAGCTGTGGCAGCTGCAGGCCTCTAATGAGAAAATCTGCTGGGCCTGCATCCCTTTAGATGTGTTCCTATTGGGAGTATCTCACCAAAAATGACATTTATGTTGCAGGGGATGCCAGAAATCTGACTTGTATCTTGGGCAGACTTCTGGGAAAATTGGTGAGCCAATCACACAAGCAGGAAATGATGTTTCTGGGGTGTGGTCAGTATACATTCTGTGTACAGAACAGCTCCAGGCAGCCATATTGCATTGCATTTTCAGAAAATTACAACAGCTGCAGACTGAAAATGAAAGGTAATTTTTAATAATATTCAATTACAATATGATTTGTGTCGCAATTTTATACGCTATATTGTTTTTTTTCTTTTTATTTGCTATTTTTTTTACCCACTAAAGTGGAGTTACCCTTTAAAGCTGAACTCCAGCATTCCCTTCAGTCTTTCACAATTGTCAGAAGTGACTCAAGCAGATTGAGGAATGAGACAGCAGACAGAAATCACATTGGGTGCTTTGGATAATGGTAACTACACACTATAAAAGGATATGCTTTGTTCATATTTAATTTCAGTCCTATCAGTGTTACATTGTTTGTTCCAGCCCTTCCAACTACCATTTTCTCTGGACAGCTTGGTCTGTTACAGGAAGTGGTGAAAAAGGATCTACAACAGAAACAACAGGCAAGGACTCAGATAATCAAAATCTATATATTAAAGCAGAGCTCCACCCAAAAGGGGAAGTTCTTCTTAAAGGCCTCCTCCCCCTCTTTTTTTTTTTTAAGACGGGTTTTGGTAGGTATTTTCCTTTCACTTCTACTCAGATTGCCTAGGCGATCCGAGTGGAAGTTCTCTTCTCCACTTCCCTACCTAAAGTCTTCTGGGACTCATTCCAGAAGACTGCAGCACCATTCACAATGCGCAGTGCGCTGTGAAGCCACAAGCTGTCACAGCAGGGTACCCACAATTGAGATGCTGGTGCCAGAGACAGAAGACTGAGGTAAGGAACGGCTCAGGTGAGCACATTGCTGGATTCTGGGACAGGTAAGTGGCTGTTAATTAAAAGTCAGCAGCTACAGTTTTTGTAGCTGCTGACTTTTAATAAACCCCAAATTGACTGGAGCTCCTCTTTAATGCTAGCGACAGACTGCACTGTATTTAATTTTTAGTTTTGTCCGTAGTAAAATTCATGAAAACCATGCATTGGCCGAAACCGAAGGTGCAAAATTACAGATAGCAATAGGCTGCCCCACAACTGTATTGTCTTAAATATTGTTCCCCAAACTTGTCTTTCCTAAACCCAATGCTTGTTAAAGTTCCATCAATAGATCAATCTATGAACACATGAAGTGACCCGCAAAACATACACAGCAATTGGGACACTATGCAACACAACTTTTCATTTTATGTAAACCTACAAAGCAAAAAAGGACAATGAATCCACATTGCACCACACAGACTGCAATTATTAAACTGAACTCAAGATCTAGCAAAATAAAACTATTTCATGCAGTTGTCCGCTCCTTTAAAAATATTTAAAATGTATTTTTACATACAAATACCAAAAGTATTTGGATTTGTCTTGATATCAGCCTCATTGTATCCCTGCACAGCAGCATTTAGACTTGGGAGGGGTACCGAAAAAGGGGCATGTAGTCGTTTCGGCAGCACACTGCAAAGCACATTATGCTGCACGATGATGCCATTGGCAAGGAACGTTGGGGGTGCTATTCTGAATGAATTGTACCAACCTGTGTGTCGTGGTAATGTCTGTGATAGCACTGCATTACCACACCCCAATAGTGTGGCCAGGCCCTAATGCCTCGTACACACGCATCGATTATTGGCCGGTAATTTTCGGCCAACGTCCAATCGGCCGATTTTCGGCTTGTTCGTATGATGCTTCCGACAACCGACTCCGACTTTTCGGCCCAAAAAAATCTGGTGTGCAGGCTATACAATTTTTGTTGGCCGTCAACACAACGGCCGATTTTCCGTCAGTCAGTACAGATTTCGGCAGACAAAAATCTGATGAGCAAGACTGGGCATGCTCAGAGAAGAAAAAACACACTGAAAGTAAACCAGCACATGACATCACTTCAGAAGTAGATTTTTGTTGGCCGAGAAAATTTGTGTGCAGTCTAGGCACATTCCAACCAACAAAACACCACTCTGGACAAAAGTCGGACGATCGGTCGGCCGATAATCGTTGCGTGTGTACGGGGCTTAAGACTCTGAAGATTCCCAAGTCTCAAGGGTGCCAATGCCAGAGTTTTTAAATGTGACATCTTTAAAGTGGAACCCAACTGTATCTGAGCACTACAAACTGAAAACACTATTTAATTCATTTTTAATATTCAAAGAAAACTATGCCACCCATCCATGTCGCCATGTTTTTTTTAATGGGAAATCACTTTGAAAAACACCCCCCTAGCATTTTTAGTCATGGTCATCTTGAATAAGGGCAGACGATTTTTAGGTAGCATTTACTTCCTGAAATCCATCTGCCCTTTGCTCAAGCTTGCAGGCAGGAGGGTGTGCTTAGCTGATAGAACCCCTCCTTCCATGAAGACTACTGGGATGTACAGGTACATCTCAAAAAATTTGAATATCAAAAAGTTAATTTAATTCAGTAATTCAATTCAAAAAGTGAAACTCCTATTCTATAAAATTCATTATACAGAGTGATATAGTTCCAACATTTTTCCTAAAATTTTGAGGATTATGGCTTACAGACAGTGAAAATCCATAATTGGAGTATCTCAGAAAATTAGAAAATTGTGTAAACGTTCAATATTGTAGACTAGACTCGTGGTGTCACACTCTAATCAGCGAATTAACTTAAAACACCTGTAAAGGTTTCAGCACCTTTAAATGGTCTCTCAGTCTGGTTCAGTAGGTTACACAATCATGGGGAAGACTGCTGACTTGACAGTTGTACAGAAGACAATCATTGACACCCTCCACAAGATGGGCAAGTCACAAAAGGTCATTGCTAAAGAAGCTGGCTGGTCACAGAGTGCTGTATCCAAGCATATTAATGGAAAGTTGAGTGGCCAGAAAGAGTGTGGTAGAAAAAGGTGCACAAGCAACAGGGATAACCGCAGTCTTGAGAGGATTTTGAAGCAAAGGCCATTCAAGAATTTGGGGGAGATTCACAAGGAGTGGACTACGGCTAGTGTCAGTGCTTCAAGAGCCACCAAACACAGATGTATCCAGCACATGGTCTGCAACTGACGCATTCCTTGTGTCAAGCCACTCCTGTACCAGAGACAACGTCAGAAGCATCTCACCTGGGGAAGGAGAAAAAAGGACTGGACTGTAGCTCAGTGGTCCAAAGTCCTCTTTTCAGGTGAAAGTAAATTTTGCATTTCATTTGGAAATCAAGGTCCCAGAGTCTGGAGGTAGAGTGAAGAGGCACAGAATCCAAGTTGCATGAGGTCCAGTGTGAAGTTTCCACAGTCAGTGATTATTTGGGGATCCATGTCATCTGCTGGTGTTGGTCCACTGTGTTTTATCAAGTCCCAGGTCAGCATAACCCTCCACCAGGAAATTCTAGAGCAATTCATGCTTCCCTCTGCTGACCAGCTTTATGGAGATGTGGATTTAATTTTCCAGCAGGACTTGGCACCTGCCCACACTGCCAAAAGTACCAGTAACTGGTTTAATGATCATGGTATCACTATGCTTAATTGGCCAACAAACTCGCCTGATCTAAGCCCCATAGAGAATCTGTGGGGTATTGTCAAGAGGAAGATGAGAGACACCAGACCCAACAATGCAGACGAGCTGAAGGCCGCTATTAAAGCAACCTGAGCTTCCATAACACCTCAGCAGTGCCACAGGCTGATCGCCTCCATGCCACGCCACATTGATGCATTAATTCATGCAAAAAGGAGCCCCAACCAAGTATTGAGTGCATACTATACTGTACATGGATGTACTTTTCAGTATGCCAACATTACTGTATTAAAAATCATTTTTTATTGGTCTTTAGTACAACTTTAAAATTTCTTAGATACTGGATTTCGGGTTTTCACAAGCTGTAAGCCATAATCATCAAAATTAAAAGAAAAAAAGGCTTGAAATATATCACTCTGTGTGTAATTAATCTATACCAGTTTCACTTTTTGAATTTAATGACTGAAATAAAATTAACTTTTTGATCATATTCTAAATTTTTTGATATGCACCTGTATGACATGAGTTTGAAATAAGCCAGAATTCAGGAAGCAACAAAGACATTTTTAAAAATTTATAAAATTGAAAATACCTTCCTATCTATTTACTAATGCTAGCAGCATAAAGATTAAAAATAGGTATTGAGAGATGCGAGTTACGCTTTAAAAACCAGGTCAAAGTAACAGAAAACCCTTGTTGCTACCCAGATTTTAATCAGATTGACTACAGACCAACATATGTTTATTCTTGTCCAAAAAAAAAAAAAAAAGACTTTCATGTAAAATACAGAATATGTAATCAGCAAAAAAAGAAGCAGTGAAAACATAAATCACTTAACCGCACTTATGGTTGTAATTAAAACAAAAAGAGGTTGTGTGCCACATAAAAAACAAAATTCCAAGTGCGTGGATTAAATCAGAAAATTAAAACAAACATTTGTATAGTTGTTACTGCCAATATCACCACTTGTGTTTAAAAAACAAGCAACAAAATGGTTTGCAGGATGGGCTCCAACAAAGTTAAAGTGAACCTGCAGCAGAAGTGTTAGTATGCCAGGATATACTTTTCTTGTTATCATACTTTTGACGATATTCCTGCCTTTGATTCCCAAAACGTAGTCGTCATTTGCAAAAGCTTAAAGCACATCTCGTCCCAAAATGTTATTTTTAGTTGTGGTTATAAATGTCCCATAGGGATCATGTTTAATAAAAAAAAAAAAAAAGTTGCCCCCCCCCCCCCATTACCTCTTTTTTGGCCACAAGAAGTCACCAGTCTTCCAGGTTTAATTACACCAACATCACCCGGAGGACTACATTGTAATTATAAGGTGTCATGGTCCTGCCCCCCTCTGATGCGTCATTTGGTGCCCTTTGTTCACAATGTTTTTGTGCTGAAGCCGCACTGAGATCAGCATTGCGCTCTGTCTGAGACCACTCTACCAAAAGAGAAGGCAAGGAAGAAGGGTAATCTGCGGAGTCACATGAGCAGTGTGAAGACTTGGGAACAATTACCTGAAAACTAAAGGCAACAGAACAAAAAAAAAAAAAAAAAAGGGCGCATTGGCAGACCTTTTTGGGGAGGGAGTGGGGGGGGGGGTGCAGCCTGGGAGCCTTAAAGTTTGGGCTTAAAGCTCACCCTACCATTGATGAGGTCGAAGGATGGGATGCTCTTGAATAAATTGCTGTCACATGAGGTGCAGAACAGGGGTATCCCAGAAGTCAAGAGTGTCGTGTGTACACTGATGATATTATGAGTTCAGCATAAAGTCTATAAGTTCATTTGGAACATCTGGAGTGGCTTCTTGCTGGTCTCAGACACTTGATGCCAGCACCTCCTTAGAGACTGACGTGCCCCTGAGTGAACAGATAGAGAGGAGGGGGTGGCAAATGGCAACTGACTTGAGAAAGAGGCTTGGGTGGCCTCAAAACATGTAGCCCTCCCCCCCCCCCCTCGATGTCCTTTACAGTCTGCTCAGCATTTCAAAAAAGAGTCCAGTGGCCATCTTTTTGGTTTCTTCTTCCTCTATCACAGCCAGTTTTTGACCCTCCTCGTGAACAACAAGATTGCAAGTTTACAGAGGAGACTCCATACTCAACATGCCAATGCGATATAAAAAAAGCACAATTTCTTATGTACCACATTACCCACGTAGTGTGTTTGGTAGTACCAAGGTGTCCTGCTGTGCTGAAGATCATCATCAGAGGTCCTAACCTATTGATGAGTAAGTTCTTTTAACGGTTTGTGTAAGTTGCCAGTTATCTTTCACTCCAATACTATATTACACTTAGATCGCACCCTCTCTCTCTCTCACTATCTGTATCTCAGAAGTCAGGATCATTCAATCAGCTCCAATGAAACAATCTCACCCTGAGTTCTGACAACTGCATCTGCCCCCCCTTAGACGAAAAGTAAGCTAGACGAGTTGGGAAATATTGCAAGGATGCTTTGTTCATGACCAAGCATCTCAGGCGTGCTGTCGGTTGCAGACCGCCATCAGATATATTGGAATGTATTACCATTTTTATGCCTTCTGCAAAATAAATAAAATAACACGGAGACAAAATGTCATTTTACTAAGAGGAACACATTATGGATTTTCCATATTTCACTGTCACCCGGCGACGGCCGCTTTGCGGCATGGGCGAATGCCAAGAAGATGCTTTGCTTGATTGTAAACGGCTCCAGCCTTTAAATAGATGAAAATTCTCAGCTCGTCGGTAGGTAATAATTCTCCAGACACTGTGCAGACATTCAGTTCTACGCGTTTTATTTCTGAGACAGAAAAACAGCACATCTCCTCTTGTTCAGTTTCGTAAATGCAGTTAGTTCCACAGTAACTATTTTTAAGTCACGTACTTTAGTCTACCCATTTTTCTTTCAAGGGTAGGTCCATGCAGAATTGCCATTTGTCTGGTGGTTACCTCTTCAGCTTCTACCCAATCCTAAAGACAGTTCCTTATAACTCTTGGGGACTCTGTTGATGAGATCTTTACACTGGGATGCCAAATCTGCACACCTACTTTGCCCAATATGAAAGGTTCTCACTCTACCTGCTGGATTTTTTTTGTTTTATATCTAGTTCCTCCTGTTTTGAATTGTATTGTAACTGTATTGTCTTCCCTCACATTGTAAAGCGCTGCGCAAACTGTTGGCGCTATATAAATCCTCTATAATAATGAAGAATAAAACAGGAGGAACACAAAAGGCGGGAAGAACCACCAAATCTCCGAAGAGTTTAAAATCAAAGTTGAGAATCATATAGAGACCTCACTGGAGTATGCAAGACATATGGATGGGTGATCTCATTGTTGGGAGTATGGGAGACATACAAGAAGTCAGGGCTAATTTAATTCACTAGGCTTAAAGAAAAAATTAAAAAAAGGTAAAAGACACACTACACCCTCCCTCTATGCCCCTTCGCCAATCTCTGTACTTGCCTTCCTGGGTAAAGTGCTGTCAGTGCCATCTGTTATAGCGGTCCAGGGATTTGAAATTCCTGCTCTTCTTCTCCTTCTTTCTATAAGGCTTCCAGGATCAATCAATTTGATTCCAATTGGTCAAAGGGGTCACATTCTGGCCCTGACCAAACAAAATTGCTGGGATCAGTCCTAGAAGCCCTAAAGAAAAAAGGGGAACAAGAGGAGCGGGGATTTTAAATCCTTGGATCGCTATACGGGCTGTGTGGGCACTGACAGCTCATTAACCACTGAGGTTAGTAGCGTAGGGACCGGAAGGGGTGGGGAGGTTGTAGGGTGTTCACCTTCTCGTTTTGTTCTGAAAATGTAAACTTACACTTACTTATGACTAAAATACCACTTTTGGGGGAACTGATCCTATAAAAAGGGAAGTGTTTACTGATGGCCCTTTGATCTTTTCACCTCAAAATGTGAATAAAAATATATATGTCTAAATATTAAAGTGACGCTAAACTCTTATTTAAAAAAAATTATATTTAACCACTTGCCGACCGCCGCAAATACATATACTGCGGCGGTCAGCCCCGTGCAGGCAAAGTGACGTATGGGTACATCATTCGCCTGCGAGCCAATAGGGGGCTGTGATCACCGCGCGTGTGACTGGCGGACCCGATGTCCGTCGGTCACTCGCGATCGTCCGTTACAGAGGGAGAAAGGCAGGTGGCTAATGTAAACAAAGCCGCCTGTCATCCTCCCTTGTGTAAGTGCAGAGATCATACGGTCCTGCTATGTAGGATCTTACATCTCTATAGTTACACAACAAGCCACATCCCTTCACAGTTAGAAGCACGCCCCTAGGGACACACTTAACCCCTCCTTCTTCAATAAAGTTAACCCCTTCCCTGCCAGTGTCATTTTTTCAGTAACAGTGCATATGTATAGCACTGATTACTGTAGTAATGTCACTGGTACCCCCAAAAGTGTAAAAGATGTCAGTCAAGGGTCTGATCTGTCCGCCGCAATGTCGCAGTCCTGCAAAAAAAAAAAAAAAAAAAATAGCAGATCGCCGCCATTACTCATTAAAAAAAAAAAAAAAAAAAAATCAATAAGAATTACATAAATCTTTCCCTAATTTAGTAAATGCAATAACTTTTGCGCAAATTAATCAAAATACGCTTATTGCGATTTTTTTTACCAAACATATGTAGCCGAAAACAAATTGGCCTAAAATGTTAAAAAATTTTGATTTTTACATTTTTTTTGGGGGAATTTAGTTATAATAATTCTAATTTAGTTAGAATGTGAAAATAGTTATTTTTGCAAAATCGTTGCTATTTTTTTTTGTTTATAGCGCATGATCAAAAAAAAAAAAAAAAAAAAAAAAATCGCACAGGTGATCAAATCCCACCAAAGGAAAGCTCTGTTTAGGGGAAAAAAAAAGGTCAAAGTACAGCGTCGCACGACTGCGCAATTGACCATTAAAGTCACGCAGTGCCGAATCGCAAAATAGGGCCTGGTCAGAAAGGGGGTAAAATCTTCAGGGGCTCAAGTGGTTAAGTATGTATTATTATCTCAAAAAAGTACTGTATATTTTATTGCTCTCAGCCTCTTCCAAATAGCCATTTTTTTTTTTACTGTGATCTAACTTCCTGTTAGAGGGTGGCTACGTTCGTTCCCCCCAGTCCTGCTGTTTTTAGAAATGTAGCCACCCTCTTTTGCTCATTCCATACTACAATTTATTAGGTTTCTTTTTGAACTTCTACAAGTTTAAAAACGTATGCTTTATTTTTTTTTAATTACTTGTATGAAGTCTTACATTTATAAAATGAACATTTTTATAGAGTAAAATAATGACCTGAAGTTGACAAAGCATGCTGAACTTTTCAATAAAGTCTACCACTTCCTGTTTGCTCTTTGGAAGCGCTCCGACCTCTTGACTCATTACAATGTTTGTTTCTCTGCTAGAGGACAGTAATCTGTTATTTAGAGCTATTTTAGCACACAACAGCAATGTCATCCTTCGATGGCACAGAGTGTCACCTTTCGGCTGTAAATGGTAAATATGCTTTTAATCCAATATTTTATAGGTTCTCACTAAAAAAATATATATATGTTTTTAAACATAGGGAAAATATATGTCAATACAAAGCTCATTTAATATTTTGTAATCTATTCATAAAAGAATAAAAAAAAAAAAAGTGATAGTACCACTGAGCGAACTATTTCAACACCAGCTGTTTAGTGTCATGGCATACAGTACTCCTCAGTGATTTTTAACACAGACATTTACACTTATTGGCTGCAAAATATCTTCTGGCCAGACCCATAGCAATACAGAGATCTGTCACCGGTTATCGGTATCAGATCAATTTACAGTCAATAGAATACACTCCCCTGACCTATAGAGAATCAATGAAAGCTGGTGTGCCACCAAGTAAGAAAATCTCTGCTTGGGGTAAACAAAGACTGAAATACAACATTCCCAAGATGAAGACAGATTCAAGGAGCGTGGATATGGTATGGAGTTACATGTTTTCTAACAGGCACACATCTCTAGAGAAATATAAAATAATTCATTAAAAAAAATATATATATTATATATACACACACATACACACAGTATCTCACAAAAGTGAGTACACCCCTCACATTTTTGGAAATATTTTATTATATCTTTTCATGTGACAACACTGAAGAAATGACACTTTGTTACAATGTAAAGTAGTGAGTGTACAGCTTGTATAACAGTGTAAGGGCTCTTTCACATGGGGCTCCGTATGTCCGTATATCACCCCATCCGTTTGCGGATGATATACGGACATAATGCATGTCAATAGGATTGCGGAAGTCAGCAGATGACCATCTGCTGACATCCGATATACATCCTTTCAGTTCTGTTCCGTTTTTTGGTATGGAACAGAACCCTATTTTTTTTCCCCGTTTAAAAAATGGAAAGGACGCAAAATCGGATGTCAGCGGTGTCATCCGCTGACATCCGCAATCCCATAAACACACATTATGTCCGTATATCATCCGCAAACGGATGGGATGATATGCGAAAATACGGAGCGGATGATACAAGTGTCATCCGTGTCCGTAAAAAAAAAAAAAAAAAAAAAAGTGCCGCAGCGGATCGAAATATGGTCTGCTCCGTGTGAAAGAGGCCTACATTTGCTGTCCCCTCAAAATAACTCAAACACACAGCCGTTAAAGCCGAGTTCCACCCTAAAATTATACTTACCTCCATCTTCTTGATCCTGGTCACCTGAAAAACAAATGGATAAATCGCAATTTTTTTTTTTTTTTTTACTTACTTTGTTTAGAAGGAAATATACTTACCTTACTTCCTCTTCCTCCCCTCGGCGGCCATGGCGATTCGTCACTTCCTGGCTTTGCAATGATTCCTGGGAGCTGAACGTCATCGCTCCCAGGAATCAATGCGCCTGCGACGGCCCCCGACGTCATTTCCGGTGCAGGTGCCGTCATACCTTGCTAAACAGCTTCTGGTCATGCCCAGAAGCTGTGCAGGGATGACGCTGCGGCACCGGAAGTGAGGGCGGGGCCGGTGCAGTGAATCGTGGGACCGAAGAAGACGGAAGAGGACACAGAAGAGGATCACGCTGGCTTCAAGCTGCCCACACCTGAGATGGCAGCGCTGGAAAAGACATTTTCAAGGTAAGTATTTCTTCTAAAAGGTAAGTGCAACCTGGGACAGATCAGAGGCTATCCATTGTGGAATGCACTAGCCCTGACTGTCCCGGGGGTATTTTTATTAAAAAAAAAACTTTCCCAGGGTGGAACTCCGCTTTAATGTCTAAGCCAATGGCAACAAAAAGTGAATACAAATAGAATAAAATACTTACAAAAAATGTGAGGGCTGTAAAAACAAAAAAAAGCTCGCCATATATTCTCTTCTCAGAGACAAGTATTTTAATTTAGCACAGATGTGCTTTTTTGCACGCCACATAACATATACAATACCAACTGCCCTATAATATAATACACTCTCTAAAATCAGTAACAGCATTAAAGGGCAAATATCCAATACATACACAATGTCACTTTATGAATATAAAGGATTCTAAGCTATAGGAAAAAAGAAAAAAAAAAATTCAATGTAAAATCTCTGCCTGGTTCCGTTCCCCTTTTACCACACAAATTTACTTTACAGGAGCCTTCCTAAGAGCTGACAAGGTCAGCCGAAAAGCTAAAAGCAAAAAGGTCAAAAGGAGACTTTGCACTTCCTCAGTGACACAAGCAGGTCAGTGGGGTGCTGCGGTCAGGAGATGGGGATCTCCGCCATCACTCAGCGCTGTGACAGGAGTTCACAGCCACACAGTACAATCAAGTCTCTGAAGAGCCAGATCTGTCAATCATTATTTTCTTTAGCAAGTTTACTGCCAGTGACCTGACATAGTACAACTACTGATTCCAACAGCAGGCCAGACTTTAATATTTTTTTTTTTTTGTAAAATATAAAAGATGAGGTGAAACTCAGTAAATAGATATTCAACATGTCAAGTTCTAAATTTGTGTGCTCCTGCAAGCTGAAGACAAACTTTGGTACCCAAAGTTTTCCATAGATTACGCTCAGGGGCGTAACTACAGGGGTTGCAATTGCAACCGGGCCCCATGCTCCAGGGGGCCTGTGTGGCTCCTCTGTACACCTGGATAGGAGGGGCGGTATGTAGAGAAACCACTGACCTCCTTTTTCCTCCTGTAGCTGTAGGAGGAAAATGGAGAAGATTGGTTCCTCTGTATGCTGCCCCGCCGCTCCTCCTATCCAGTTCACTTGTGTTCTGCTGTCTCTGGGCCCCTGTGTGCTCCCCTGGTCCCCCCCCCCCCCACACTGTGCTCCCTCCCCTCTCTTGCCGGCTGCTGCAGGGGATGAGTCACAATAGAGAGAAGGGGGGGTCGGTGAAAATGTAATTTTCCAGCTCCATCCTTTTCTGAATGGACAGAGTCATAGTCAGTGACATTGTAAAAAAAAAAAAATTAAATTACCAAAAAAATAAAAACTAATGACACCAGTGGGTGAACTTCCAGGATCGCAAAGGTCACACTTGTGACCGGGCCCTGACATTCCATCACCGTGGGGAGGCCCCAAGATGGCAGGAAGGGGGCCCACTGCAGAACTTGTGAAAGGGTCTCACTGCGGGACTGTAATAAAGGGCCCTGCAATGAGAGTAAAGGGCCCCAGGACCAGTGGGAAGAGCCCCAGGCTTGAAGGGAAGGGCCCCAGCCAGGGGTCTGGGGGGCCCTTCCTGGTTTCTTGCACCAGGGCCCTGAAGGTTCTAGTTACGCCTCCGATTACGCTTTAAAGGCCCCTACAGGTCAACTGAGAATAATGGGCCTATAATTATTGCTCCCACCCCAGCAAGCACAGTGATATGTAAAATGTGTATTGCAAGCAATGGTTTTGTATGTAGCTGCAGCCTCTAGCTGCAGGCATCACTCCGGTACAAGCACTTTCCGAAATATCGGCAATATCTGTAACCTCAGGGGCCGATTCCGATGTATCGGGAAAAGTGCATATCGGCCCTCGATATATCGGCTTTGCCGATAATCGGTGGATCCTTAGTGTAAACCCCCCCTAAAATGCAGATGTTATTAGGCGTATTAAAAAACGTTTGCCCAGGCAGACAAGGGGTTAATGCAAAAAAAAAAAAAAAAACTTTAGAGTCACTCAGCAGAGAGTGCAACGCCAGTCACCACCAATCAGACTCTGTTGCTGTGCAAATGAGCAAGAAAAGAGTCCAGAGTGAGCAGAAGGATGACTTCATCAGTTCGCATTCCCTTCATTGTCCAACTACTAAGCTGTGGGGGAGAGTGACCTTGACCAACCTGGCGAGGGTTTTCTGGACCTGGCACAGTTAAACAGAATTATAAATTCTTGGGCAGGTATACAGCTCCCATATATTCACCTGAACTGCTTTTTTAGCCGTTCTCTGGGATTGCGGCTTTAAATGCAGCATTTCCATGTAACTTTAATTAGCTTAAGTGAGATCTAGCCGTGATCTTGCACATTCTGCGCCCGAGCTGTAGGCAATGTCCTTACTGACAATATAATTATGCTTTCCGCAGAGGAATGTTAATGCTTCCTCTCCAGGTCCTGACCTTCATTACTTTCTTATCTGCAGCAAAATTCCTTGTTTGTTTTTCCTCTAAATAGGTGAAGTAGTCAGTTTGTTGGTGTTACCTGCTGGAATGTAAGTCATCAGAAGAGCTTCCTCTGCTACAACATTGAGAAAGAATGTCAGCCAGTTCCAGACTGGAAAAGACTGCCACTGTCTGACTGAGAAGCTCCAGAGGGCAACCAGCCAGGTCACCACCAACAAAGTCTTGGAAGACTACAAAGGAACACAAATTGAAACTTGATGGGAGGCCGCAGCTAATCCTGGAACTTTTTCCTCCTACTGCATCCACATAAGAACAAAGGGGGGCACGTACTCTACAGCAGTGCTCCCCAACCTTTTTATCACCGCGGACCGGTCAACGTTTGATCATTTTTCTGTGGCCCGCTGGGAGGGGGGGGGGGGGGGAGGGCCAAAGCAGAGTGCCCACAGCATTGCCCCCAATCAATGCAGAGTGCCCACAGCATTGCCCCCAATAAATGCAGAGCGTCACAGCAATGCCCCCAATAAATGCAGAGCGTCACAGCAATGCCCCCAATAAATGCAGAGCGTCACAGCAATGCCCCCAATAAATGCAGAGTGCCACAGCAATGCCCCCAATAAATGTAGTGTCACAGCAATGCCCCCAATAAATGCAGAGTGCCACAGCAATGCCCCCAATAAATGCAGAGTGCCTCAGCAATGCCCCCAATAAATGCAGAGTGCCACAGCATTGCCCCCTTTCAATGTAGAGATGCCAGCGTGCCACCTTTCAATGCAGAGCGCCAGCATTCCCCCCGCGAGACCCATCCGTGCACTTACCTCACTTCTCTTCAGTCCCCGGCTTCCCGCGTCTCCTCAGTCCTCCCATGGCGTCTCCTCCTCGGCCAATGGCTTGGGGTTTGCCTTTCGGCCAATCAGGAAGCGGGAGGACCCGCTCCCTGATTGGCCAGGAGGAGGATCAGTGTGACAATAGCGAATTTTCATTCGCTATTGTCACACAATGGGCTGGCTCGGGGGGGGGGGGGGGCGCAATGCTCTGCGCCTCGGCCGCCACAGTGAAATCATTTAAAGTTCCTCGGGCGGCCTGGTACCGTTTGATCCAAGGACCCAGCGGAATATCCTTTTGCCTGCATTCATTGGAGGAGACGTAGCTTTGCTTTAAATAAGGGATCTCCAAACTTTCTTAGCAAAAAGGACCAGTACTTTATGGATGGGCCAGGTTGTGGTCAGTGGAAACAAGAAATGCCCCATCACTGGTTTTATTGGGAGAAATAGTGCCCCTTCTTGGTATCCGAGCGAGGAATGGTGTCCTATCATTGGTACCAGCTGGAGGAGTAGTGCCCCAAGGGCCAGACAATGGCCAAAGTTTGGAGACACCTGCTTAAGATGATCGCTACCTCCTGCAGGTGGTGATATATACACAGATATATACGACACTTATGGCCAACATCTGTACTATAGAATTAGAAAAAAAAAAAAAAAGGAAGAAAATTGGACTATAGGAGGTCAGACATGGAGAGTACAATCATACATTTTATTATATAGAATATTAAAAACGAGATACACCTTACTTGTAGATCTCTAATTAAAAACCAGTGGCGCTTTGGGTCAGTTTGCCATATATATTCATACAACAATCATTATTAAAAATATATGGACGATGGTTATAAGTCTTCATGTGTCAACACATTTCTCCAGGACCACTTCATCAGGACGCATGAAAAACGTGTATGAATATATATCTGCAGAAAAATAATGTCATTAAAGTTATTGTAAAGACTTGTTTGTTTTGCTATTAAAAAAAACAAACCTGGTATACTTGCCTCCTCTGTGGAATGGTTTTGCACAGAGCAGCCCAGATCCTCCCCGGCGCGGGTCATTGGCTGGAGCTCCTGGCCCCTCCCCAGTGTTGAGTGCCCCCCCACCAAGCAGCTTGCTATAGGGGCCAAGCCGCAGCTCCGTGTATCCATTCAGACAAAGCCACAGTTCGGCTCTGTCTCCTCTCTCTCTCCTCATTGGCTAACTGAGTTTGATTGACAGCAGCGGGAGCCAATGGCGCCACTGCTGTGGCTCAGCCAATCAGGTGTCCCAGATGGTGGAGGCATTCATGGACATCAATGGATCAAGATGGGGCTCAGGTAGGTTTTAGGGGGGGGGGGTCTGCTGCACACAGAAGGCTTTTAATCTTAATGCATAGCATGCATTACGACAAAAAAACCTTCTGACTTTACAACCACTTTAAGTACAATAATAGGAAAATCTCATAAATATGATGTGCATATGCATTTATTGTGCGAGTCATACCTCAGCACCAATACACCCAATCATCTGGAGGGAACAAACCAGCCACCAGCGATAATTATATGTAAAATCCGACAGGCTGGTTGTACCCATCAATCGATGAACTTGGGTACATTCAGCCTGCCCATATACGTTTTTAATTTTCAATGGCTACCCTAAAGCTGGGCACAAAAACATACATTAAAATATATTCCCCAATAGCCACATAGGATGTGAATCCACGTCGCGTGCACCGAATGCAGAAGCCCAGATATCACCTTGTACAAGTAGAGGGTGACATCATTACTGTACTGTATATAGCCGGTGCAGAAGGTAGAGCTGTGGGAGGGGCCCAGTAGTCCCCACCCACTATAGTCTGCCAGCAGAGAACTACAGGAGGGGGCGGAGACAATACCAGTCACACTGCACAAGGAGAGAGAGCAGCAGTGAGCGGTCTTTAGTACAGGAAGCTCCTGCACAGAGGTAAAGTTTTACACTGGATTACTGTACAGATCTGGAAGAAATACTCAAAGCACAATGAGATACAAGGAAGAATACACAACTCCTGTATGTAGACAATATTTGCTTATCCCAGAATTCAGCTTAACCACTTTACCACTGGAGGATTTTGCTGTCTTACGTCCAGGCCACTTTTTTTTATATGAAATTCCCCCCAAAAAAAATGTAAAAATCAAATTTTTTTTTAATTTTTAGCCAATTTGTTTTCTGCTACATATGTTTGGTAAAAAAAATAAAATCGCAATAAGTGTATTTTGATTGGTTTGCGCAAATTATTATTATTATTGCGTTTACTAACTAAGGGAAAGATTCCTGTCATTTTTGGTGTTTTTTTTTTTTTTAACGAGTAATGGCGGCGATCTGCGATTTTTTTTGCGGGACTGCGACATTGCGGCGGACAGATCGGACCCTTGACTGACATTTTTTACACTTTTGGGGGTACCAGTGACATTACTGCAGTAATCAGTGCTATACATATGCACGGTTACTGTAAAAATGACACTGGCAGGGAATGGGTTAATTTTTATTGGTGATCAAGGGGTTAATGTATGCCTGGTTTTTACTGACGTGTGTGGGGGGAGGGGACTATGTGACACAAGGACAGATCGCAGGTTCAGCTACGCTGAACCCTGCAATCTGACCCTGCCTGTCACTTAGGAGATCCGCCCGCTTGTGTGACTGAAAACAGCGGGAGCGAGCCTCCGGCGGCGCGCGCGCGCCGCCGAGAGAGGGGATTGTCTGGTGAAGTAGGTCTACGTCGCCAGACGTTATCGAGCCACTTTGCCGCAGTAGAGCTCTAGTGAGCAGTGCGGAAGTGGTTAAACAAGTGCAAATACATCAGCACGCACAAGCCTAGTCCACTAACCGCAAGACCAGATCCTGGGATGCTGAAAGCCTAATCCACATTACCCTGTTATGGACCCCCCCCCCCCACGCAGATATACTGTGTCAGGGCGGCCCTCCTGCACGAAATCCCGTACCTGTACGTGATTACATGCACTGGGTCTGGAGCAAGCGCGTGCACCACCTGCGACCAATCAGAGGGTCCGGCAGACGCGATATCCACCAGGACACGCCAATCATTCTCAGGAGGCGTATGGCGTGGAGGTTGAGACTGGCAGCGGGAGATTTCACTGGATTACGTGAGAAGCTGGATTATATGCTTGTTTTTTACCTAATAAATGCGAGTGCATTTTATGAAGTGGGCTCTGTGCGGTGTGTTAAACCCAATAACCCAGGTATTGCACTATTGGAGAGTTTTCTCTGTTTTTTGCCTCCATCCTGAAACATCCCCTGCAGCAGGGGGGAGAGGAGGGAAGCCAGAAGCACTGAAGGGCGGGGGGGCCAACAAGGGGGAGGGGAAGGGAGCCCAGGATGAAGGGGAAATCGGGAACGCACGCACCCATGTTTGTACTACCTCTGTATATACTGTAAAGCCAACTCGTATCCTTGTATGAGAAACCTGAATATATTTAAACGGAGCTGTACAGGCTGCCGGAAAACATAAAAAGAACCCCCCTCCAAAAAAAAAAATTTGCTTTTACATTTCTTCAGTTACTTCCTGGTTTCTGGCCTAGGCCAAAATTATATCATACATTCAAACAGTTTTCATGGGCATTTTTTTTTTCCTGTCATCTGCAGGAGGGTTTTTTTTCAGCTAAGCACACCCTCCTGCCTGCATGCCTGAGCTAAGGGTGGATGGATTCCAGGAACTAAAAATGCTACATGAATCATCTGCTGTAACCCAAGATGGCCACGGCTAGGAATGCTAGAGGGTGTTTTTTTTTTTTTTACAGTGATTTTTCATTAAAATAAAGCATGGAGGCATGGATGGATGGGGGGGTACTTTTTGAATATTAACCACTTTACGCCTGCGCTATAGCCGAAAGACGGCTACAGCACGGGCTTAAAATGCTGGGAGGGCATACATGGACATTCTAGCGCCATCCACCCCCTAGGGGTGCGTTCTGTGATTACAGGGTCCTTGGGATTCGGCTGATCCCACAGCAAGGTAAAGGGCCAATCACAGCGGGCCCTTTACCACATGATCAGCTGTCAGCCAATGACATCTGATCATGGAAGTATACAGAAGCCGGTTTCCAGCTTTTTTTTTCTTCCAGCTGCCAGTGTGATGAAAAGAAGCAGGCCGTTAGTCGGCTTTTGTTACAGGGACATTGGTTTCCCTTAGTGAGCACTAGTGCTGCAAATCAGTGCGCTCCAGTGCTGCTAATCAGCACTTACCAGTGTCACTTATCAGTGCTCACCAGTGCCACCTATCAGCGCCCACCAGTACAGCTAATCAGTGCCTCATCATCAGTGCCTACTGATTAGGGCTGCCTATAAGTGTCCATCAGTGGCACTTATCAGTGCCATCAATGCCACCTACCAGTGCCCATCATTGCCACCCACCAGTGCCCATCATTGCCACCCACCAGTGCCCATCATTGCCACCCACCAGTGCCCATCATTGCCACCCACCAGTGCCCATCATTGCCACCCACCAGTGCCCATCATTTCCACCCACCAGTGCCCATCATTTCCACCCACCAGTGCCCATCATTTCCACCCACCAGTGCCACCTATCAGTACCCTCCAGTACTGTCAATACCCAGTGCCACCCATCAGTGCCACCTCATTAGTGCCACCTCAGTGCCTACCAGTGCTGCCTCATCAATGTCACCTATCAGTGCCCATGAGTACCACCCATCACTGCCACCTATCAGTGCCGCCTCATTGCCCATCTGTGCCCATCAGTGCCACCTCATCAGTGCTCATCAACCAAGGGGAAAAAAATGTTTTGCTAAATTTTAGCACAAAATCTAAAAAACGTTTTGTTTTTTCACAGTTTTCAGGCTTTTTTGTTTAACAAAAAATAAAAAACCCAGTGGGGATTAAATACCACAAAAAAAAAAAAAAAACTCTATTTGCGCTGGAAGCTGAAAATTGGCCTGGGCAAGAAGGGCGTATAAGTGCCCAGTAAACAAGTGGTTAAAAATGAATTCCATAGCATTTCCAGTTTGCGTTGCTTCATTTGCATAGTAAAGTGTTCTTCCTGCTTATGGCAACCAAAAGTCCAGCTTTCATGTTTCCAATCACAGGTCAGAAAACCGCTGTGGACATCTGGATGAGTTCCATGTAAGGAACAATTTTCTTCTCCTCCACTTCTACAAAACCGTAATCATTCCCATTCCTCGGATGACTCCTTTCCTTCCATTTTCAAATAGTACAAATGTTTCTTCTTCATACTGAAGTGTTGGGTTTCTAAATAAAGGTCTGAGCCGAGCTGGCGGAGCGGTGGCACTGCGGGGACGTAGAGGCAGCCAGTGCCAGCAGAAGAAGTACAGGAAGGAACACTAATTGGATGTGTTGGATGCGGTGTCTGATGTACCTTGTCATGGTTACTGACATCAGGCCAATTTAAGAAAACTGAACCAACTTTTTATTTCTACATTATACTTTACAAAGCACCTAGGGCGCTATATTCTCCAGAACAGTCAGATCTCTCTCTGTTCCTCCCTCTGTCTAGGGAAGGCTGAGGCACTCATGGAAATCACTGGATAGAGAGGGGGCTCAGATAAGTATAAGGGGGTGCTGCTGCACACAGAAGGCTCTTTATCTTAATGCATATAATGCAATAAAGGAGTTGTAAAGGCAGAAGGTTTTTTAATTTTATTGCATTGTATGCATTAAGATAAAAAGCCTTCTGTGTGTAGCAGCCGCCCCAGCACCCCCTAATACTTACCTGAGCCCATCTCTTTTCAGCGATGTCCATGAATCCTTCGGCCATCTGGGACACTCCCTCCTGATTGGCTGAGGCACAGCAGTGGCGCCATTGGCTCCCACTGCTATCAAAGTCAGTTAGCCAATCAGGAGAGAGAAGGGAAGGGGCCAAATGGCAGCTCCGTGCTTGAATGGACACACTGAGCTGCAACTCGGCATGGGTGCCCCTATAGCAAGCTGCTTGCTGTGGGGGCACTCAAAGGAGGGAGGGGCCAGGAGCACCAAAGAGGGACCCGAGAAGAGGGGGATACGGGCTGCTCTGTGCAAAACCAACTGCAAAGAGGAAGTATAACAGGTTTGTTATTTAAAAAAAAAAAAAAAAAAATCATGAGACTTTACAATCACTTTAAGATAAAAAAAAAAAAAAAAAAACACACAACACCTTCTGACTTTTACAACCCCTTTAAGTAATGACCAAGATATTGCAGCATAAACAGGCCCATAGAGGACATATAATAATTGCTCTGGTCCCATAAGGGGTATAAAGATATAAAAGCTGTAGTGATTAAAACTCGGAACTTCTACTAGAAATCAGAGAAATTGGTAAATCTGTACTTCCTTACTGCAATTTCATGCTGGATCCTAACCACGGTTCCTCCAGCAACCCCCTACAGAGTGATCACAGCTGTGTTTAGGACTTGCAGCGTCATGGCTCACAAATAGGGAGGCGGCCCGGGAATGCGTGTCATGGGAAAGTATGTGCAGGGGGTCTCCTGGCTGGCGGGAGAGGATCCATTACAGGAGACGGAGGGATGAGGTTACACTGTATATACACTGCCAGCTCGCTGTGATGTCACACATCCTCTCAGTGTTAGTAAACTAAGCCATGGCATCCCGGACAAAACGGAAACTTGTTACTGTCTACTAGATATACACATATTTTTCTTAGTGGGTGCACAGTGGGCCATGGGGTTTACTTTGTCATTGGTCCCCAAACCCTACTCCATAGAATCCATTCACTTCACTGATGATGCCCAATAAGCCTGAAACTTCTGTGTTCATGTTGGAATAATGGACGCTATAACATTAGGCGGTATCAGATGTGGCTCTAGATCCTGAAATGAGAAATAATCACCTTCGTTTTTGGGATATGTGATGGAATGAGACATGTAAATATCTTCATTGTATTGGAAGGCTCCATTGCGCTACCAATCCCTTATCAGATTGCTCAGTACAAGGATTCAATTAGACCAATTTGATTGTAAGCTCTTATGACCAGGGCCCTCTTGTATGTTAACCACTTCCCGCAAATCCATTCACCGGTACGTCGGCTCGGAGAAATGGTTGTATCGGGATGATGCCTGCAAGTGATTGCAAAGTCTCGTCTTTTTTTTTTCTTTAAATAAGAAACGCATTATACTTACCTCCTCTGTGCAGTTGGTTTTGCACAGAGCAGCCTGGATCCTCCTCTTCTCAGGCCCCTCCCTCCTGTCAAGTGCCCCCACAGCAAGCAGCTTGCTATGGGGGCCCCCGAATAGCTGCAGCTCCGTGTGTCTATTCAGACATGGAGCTGCTGTTCGGACCCGCCCCCTCTCTCTCCTGATTGGCTGACTTTGATTAACAGCCGCGGGAGCCAATGGTGTCGCTGCTGTGTCTCAGCCAATCAGGAGAGAGTCCCGGATGGCCGAGGGACTTGTGGACATCACTGGACAGAGATGGGGCTCAGGTAAGTATTAGGGGGTGCTGGGGAGGCTGCTTCACCCAGTAGGTTTTTTTTATCTCAATGCATAAAATGCATTAAGATAAAAAAAAAAAAAACTTACTGACTTTACAACTCCTTTAACTGTAATGTATTCCTTTATATTGTAAGGCGCTGAGCATACTGTTGGCACTATATAAATCCTGTATTACAATAATAATAATAACCAGGCACTATATAAATCCTGTATTACAATAATAATAATAACCAGACAAAGGGATTTGTTTGGCTGTGTGGGCTCTTTAGCTAAGACACAGTGCCTTGTGAATCCTTTATCATTAAATGTTTATTTGTAAAACAAAGATTGTGTTAATATCATATAAAACAAACATGGAACAACAGTTTAAACTAGGCAAACGGCTAAATACACAGATGACATACACTGTGGGAACTATTTAAACCCCCAAAAAGATTTCTATCTGTCAACACCGGAGATATACACCGTTCTGCCATATAGAGGGCAGGACAGGAGACCTGATTTTCTTTCTGCTGCAGTTCAGTAACACTTTTAGGTCTTGCCCCTCCCCCAGCCTGCAACTGGACAGCAAAAGGAGCATCAGAAGACTGACGGGCTCATCTTTCTGATCTCTCCTCCTATCAGAAACAATTGAGTACAGTTGCAAGTGCACTAATATGGCCACCATTACCTCAAACAAGACGGAAGATCTTCCTATCAGCATAGTCACTGTTAGCACATAAGAACTGCACAATGACTGGCTCCTTGTGCAAATGCTCCCTTTTCTAGTGTGAGCGCTGCTCTACATGGGGAGACAGCAAAAGGCTGATAAGAAGCCAAATTCAGGGACAATACGAACACTGGTACTGGTTTAAAAATACATTAAGTGATCTATTAATGATCACAGAACTGCACTAATTGCTGTCTTTTTGGTCAGTGACCTAGAAAGTACTGTAGCCAGAGACAGCCAAGAGGTCAGCAAATGAGCAGCCTATAAACTAACATGGTGCTACTCGGCTGCATCCAGCTGACTAATAGCACAGTATGCTCAGAGCAAATCAATGAACTTCACTGCGGGAGCCTATGAACCCAAACACAGGGACAACTATTCTTCAGCCTTGTCTATTGCTCCAGGTCTGGAAATGCTTTAGAAGCCACAATTTAAACGTAGCAAAGCAATGCTATCTGCACACAAGTCTGAAATGCTTACTAAATTGCTGTTGAAATTTACAAAATGCATCACTGGAGTCTTGTATGATGCATTTTAATTGCATCCATCATTTTATTTAAGGTAGCCTTAAAAAGGAAGTAAAGCTTCTCTGTAACTTGTACCTATAGGTAAGCCTATGATAAGGGATAAGGTAAGTAAGCCTATGATAAGGCTTCCCAATAGGCAGTGCCGGGGACAAGGTCAGCTAGTGCCCAGGGCGAGCATGTCAATTGCGCTCCCCCCCCCCCCCCAAGATGTATGAGCATTATGTGTCGATTCCCCCCCCCCCTATAAGAAGCGAGCACTAATTTGCATGCACACATTTTTGCCCCCCAGCTGTAATCCTCTCTCCCCATTTGCCTGCAGCACAAATCCTCACCCCGCCCAAAAAAATGTCCCCCCCCCCAGCACAAATCTTCTACCCTTCAAATGTCCTCTCCGAGCACAATTCCTCTCCCCTTCCCTCTCCAAATCCCCCCCCCCCAGCACAAATTTCCTTTCCCCCAATCTTCCCCATAATAGCACAAATAACCCCCCCCCC
Organism: Pelophylax lessonae; assembly: GCF_965119305.1. Lineage (NCBI taxonomy): Eukaryota > Metazoa > Chordata > Amphibia > Anura > Ranidae > Pelophylax > Pelophylax lessonae. The sequence goes on from NC_138772.1 coordinate 57,624,794, forward strand.
CCCCAAGTTCCCCTCCTAGCACAAACAACCCCCAATCATCCCAAATAGCATAACCCCCCCCCCCAACAAAAAAATTGAAAAACTCCCCTCCTAGCACAAATCCCTTCCCCTACCTTGTCTGGCACAAACCTTCCAAATCCTCCCTCCTAGCACAAGTCCCATTCCCCCCAAATCACCTCCCCAAATTTCCCCTCCTGGAACCATTCTTACCATCTGCCGCCCCCAGTTTCTTCCTCAAAATCTCCTTGAGGTGCCCCCTTAACTCACATGACACCACAGTGCCGAGGGCAGCCACCCCTCCTGTCCACCCCTTGTCCCGCCCCTGCCTATAGGTACTGTAGATATCTCCTAAACTTGCACCATTTAGGAGATATTTACTTTGAATGCAGCCAGTGACATCACTGGTGCATGCGCTTTGAAGGAAAGGCCGCCCGTGCCATTCCTTCATAGTCCTGTGCCGTGAACGGCGGCTCCCATGCGCATGCATGCCAGAGGGCATGAACCCGGAAGGAAGACGGGTGAACATGTCGGCTGCGTCAGCAGTGTTCGGACGCCTCTGCTGGGGCTTCATTCTAAGGTAAGTATTTCATAAAGAGCTAGTATGCCTTGCATACTAGCTCATTATGCCTTTGTCTTTCAGGTTTTTTTTTTTTAATGTTTACAACCCCTTTAAATGAATGCCTTCCAACACTGGGGTCCCTGGTTCAAATCTAGGCCGTGGCAATCTGCATGTTGTCCCCGTGCTTGCATGATGGTTCTCGGAGTTCTTCTCACACACCAAAAAAAAATGCTAATAGGTTAATTGGCTCCTGTCTAGATTGGTCCTAGTATGTATGTACAAACCAGCTGTGCACACATGTGATCAAATTCTGGATACCAGGCCCAAGGCCGTGAAAATAGGGGAGGTCGAGGAAAAGACTGGGTGACCAAACTTGTTAAAAAAAAAAAAAAATAATAATAATCACCAATTCAATGGAGAAGGATCAAGTGTCATCAAACATGGTGCCCAGAGCTAGGCTACAGAATCATTGAGAGGGTATCACACACAAAACTTTAACTTTTGCATCACTTCAAAAACATTCCATCAGTGAACAGTCATTGCTTTGTATTAAATAGGTACCCATTGCAGGGCTTTCATTCTAAGTCCATTTTTGCTTCATGAAACTTTATCTATACCCAACACAGTTTGTTCCATTCTGTGGGGGAGATTTACTAAAACTGGAGCACTCAGAATCTGGTGCAGCTGTGCATGGTAGCCATTCAACTTCTAACTTCAGCTTCTTCAACTGAGCTTCGACAATAAGTCCTGGAAGCTTAATGGTTCCTTTGCAGAGATGCACCAGATTTTGCACCCCACAGTTTTTGTAATTCCACCCCCCCCCCCCCCTCTGTATTTTGCTCATAGACATCACATAAAAATAGATGGTTATTAGCAGTCAGCAGCAAAAGATACATTAAGAAGTGCAGACTCATGCAAGCATTTTAGAGAATCAACTTTTGCACACAAAATATTACAGAAATTGGCAATAAATCAGTAGCATAATATTCAGTTGATCTGTGCAATCACAGCTAATCACAGTGGTCATCACATGATCTGGTGCCTACCCACCGGCCTCCAGCATAAGAAGGTATAAACAGACTGTTAAGCCATAGTGTTCTCTGCCCTGACTGTCCACCTTTTGGAATACATAATTGTATTTTGTGCAACAACTACTGTACATCAGTATTTAGCAGAAATATATTCTTCAACCAGTAGACGGCAGTGTTTATTAATTTGTAGCTGCATTTATAGTAGGGATCGACCGATTATCGGCAAAGCCGATATATCGAGGGCCGATAAGCACATATAATCGGAATCGGCCCCGAAGGTTACCAATATTGCCGATATTTCGGGAAAGTGCTTTTACCGGAGTGATGCCTGCAGCTAGAGGCATCACCCCAATACCGGCGTCCATAGCTGACGGTCAGCTGTATTGTAATGACAACCAACGTGGCTCAGAGCCTTCCACGGCTTGCCTGGGTCTCCCATCCTACCGGAAGACCCGGGCATCCTATTTGCATGGCTGCCGAAGACCCGATCAAAGCCGCATTCGGCTCGGATTGGGTCTCCATGTAAAAACCTGGAACTGATGACATCACTTCTGGGTACTCGGTGCCAAATTTAAAAAAAAATGACTGCATTCAAAACTTCCAAACTTAGCGTTTTGAATGCTTTTAAGTGCAGAGGAGGGGTTTGGAGGTATTTTAGACCCCCAGATCCCTTCACAAGAGTACCTGTAAAAAAATAAATACATTTTGTTTTTAAATGTCCCAAAATATCGGCAGATATCGGCTGATACCGATATGCAATGACCAAAATATCGGTATCGATATTGGCATCAAAAAACGATATTGGTCGATCACTAATTTATAGTATGCTCTGTCTTTTCCCTGAATAATGTTTCCTGTCTGCAATTGAGCAGTAAAGCCCATGTGGAATGTGCACTGTCTGTTCTGTAGAGCTATATACAGAATTTCTAACACCACCTACACAAAGATATGCTGCCTCTGAACGCAATTTAATCAAGTAAATGTGGCTGTGCCACAACTGCCTTGTAACCATAAACAAAGCATGCGGTTGAGACATGGAGGTTTGTCCTTCTGAGAGTTAAAGAGGAAGTAAACCCTCCTCTGCAAGTTGTACCTATAGGTAAGCCTATGATAAGGCTTACCTATAGGTACTGTAAATATCTCCTAAACATGCATCGTTTAGGAGATATTTACCTTACATGCAGCCAGTGACGTCACTGGCGCATGCGCTCTGAAGGAACGGCTGCTGGTGCCGTTCCTTCAGAGCCCTGTGCCGTGACTGTCGGCTCCCGTGCGTGCGCAGGAGTGAAGTCACCGCGGCTCCGGCCAATCAGATGGCCGGATGCCGCGATCCTGGAAGACGGGCGTCTGAACATGTCGCCTGTCATAGAGGTGAGCGAGTTTTAAGGTAAGTATTGCATAATGAGCTAGTATGCGATGCATACTAGCTCATTATGTGTTTCTTTCAGGGTGATAAAAAAAAAAAAAAAAAACAATTGAGTTTACAACCTCTTTAAAAAAACAGGTGTTGGAGGAGACCTATCGCTGCCCAGCAGCCTGTGAACCACCAACCGATCCGCTGTGGCTTGCAAGGGCCCACACACACACTTTGTACAAGGCCTTTAAGGGCCAACGAGAGCCCTTTAAAGAATATGTGGAGAGCCATGGTTGGCTTCTTTCTCAAAATACGACTTCCCCCGCTGTGCATGGGTTTAAATACTTCTGAGTCTCATGCCAAGAACAAGCATGGAGATCAGACAGGTCAGAAATCTTTCCCTTTACATTCGTTCTTAGTCTGATGATTGAAGCCAAAGCATTAAATAGACAGACAGATGACCAGCATTTGCAGGACTAGGGAACAGCAATTGCAACCTGTAATAAAAAGAGTACTTTCTATCATCAGCAGTGGCAGCAACTCGGATTACAAAAGCTTTGCAACAGGCAGGATAAAGGATTTATCACAAGCAAATAAAAGTAATGACTTACCTCATCAATGGTGTTCTCATCCTTCTTCAAGGCTGAAAAATGAAAAGAAAAAAGATACGCTTAGTACTTTGTCAACTAAAAGGTTTCCGGCAAGAATCACAGCCCAATGTAGGTTTAGTGAATGGCAAACAAACCAAAGTACAATACAAAAAACAAATCCTAAACTAAATAGGGGGCTACACCGAAAACAGAAGACATTGCCTTATGGCCTGAAATGGATGGATAATAGGAGTGAAATCTATACAAAAGAATGGAGTACTATATGTTTAAGGCTGGACTGGGCTGGGCTGGTCTTGTAGTACACAGTGCAGGGTTCAGGAGAGAACTGACAGAAGACGAACCTAGGAAATCTATCAGAAATCATGAAAATGGACATTTGGAATCCAAGTTCAATATCAACTGCAGTAAGCAGTCATGGCATTAAAATGAATAGATGAAAGTTGGCACTTGATCCTTGGGGGTCAATCTAAATCAGCCTCTCGGCTTTTTACCCCAGAACCCTCAAAATAATATTTTGGATCTCAGAGAGCCCCTGCTAAGAATAGTCCATTGGGGTCATTTCGAAAATGCTTCTTACATTGGTGACCATTGGGAAGAATGCCCCCCTTACAGTCAGTTAAAAGTTCGATATTTTCATCCTACTGGTTCTGCCAAGTGGCAATGGACTTAGAAATATGAAGGCACCACTAGATAGGAGGTCAAATAGCCACAGCTTAAGGGACCCTAGGAAACTCCTGGAGGAACCCTAGAGTTCCATGGAACCCTGGCTAAAAATTGCGGATTTACATCATGTATACTAAAGAGAAAATGTACACCAATCATCAGAGAAAGAATGTATTTTAACCTTTGAAATGTGTTTGGGGTGACATGGTGGGAGCCAAACACCACTGAGACAAGGGACCATTAACCACTGGAATTTGTTGTGCACCAACCTCAGGCAGATGTTACCACTGGGGAGCCTTCTCCTGATCATTTGTGCGGCAGTGGATGGGCCCTGGTATATTCTTAAAGAACCAAGTCACAGGTATAAAGTCTTGGGCCATATAGGAGTAAAGTGGAATGTTTAACTATATGCGACTGACATTCTGGACTGTAATATAGGAGAGCGTGGAAATTAGTAGGTTGAAGACTGGACTTTGCAAGTGATGACATAAGAAGAACAAGCTCCAAAATTCTTCTTTAACCACTTTACCACTAGAGGATTTTGCTGTCTTACTTCTGGCCCCCTTTTTGCGATTCGGCACAGTGCGATTTTAACTAACTGACAATTGCACGGTCGTGCGATGCCGTACCCAAACGAAATTTACGTCCTTTTTTTCCCACAAACAGAGCTTTCTTTTGGTGGTATTTGATCACCTGTGCGATTTTTACTTTTTGCGCTATAAACAAAAAAAGAGCATTTATTTTGAAAAAATAACAATATTTTTAACATTTTATATGAAATCCCCCCCCCCCCCAAAATGTAAAAATCTAATTTTCTTAAAATTTTTGGCCAATTTGTTTTCTGCTACCTATGTTTGGTAAAAAAAAATCACAATAAGCGTATTTTGATTGGTTTGTGCAAAAGTTATTGCGTTTACTAACAAAGGGAAAGATTTTTGTCATTTTTGGTGTTTTTTTTTTTTTAACGCGTAATGGCGGCGATCTGCATTTTTTTTTGCGGGACTGCGACATTGCAGCGGACAGATCGGACCTTTGACTGACATTTGACACTTTTGGGGGTACCAGTGACATTACTGCAGTAATCAGTGCTATATATATGCACTGTTACTGTAAAAATGACACTGGCAGGGAAGGGGTTAATTTTATTGGAGAGGGAGGGGTTAATGTATGCCTGGTGCTTACTATCGTGTGTGGGGGGAGGTGACTGTGTGAAACAAGGACAGATCGAGGGTTCAACTATGCTGAACCCTGCAATCTGACCCTGCCTGTCACTTAGGAGATCCGCCCGCTTGTGTTTACACAAGCAGGCGGATCTCCACACTCGATTCCCCGACGATCGGGGAAGAGAAGCGGCGATCGCCGCTGCTCCTCCCCTGGCCCGACTCCCGCTGTGACTGAATACAGTGGGAGCGAGCCTCCGGTGGTGCGCGGGCGCCGCCGAGAAAGGGGAGTGTCTGACGACGTAGGTCTACGTCGCCAGATGATAACTAACCACTTTGCCACAGTAGGCTCAACGTGAGCAGACGGCAAGTGGTTAAATACCCTTTTTATCTTCACTTTCTGTTCCACCTCATTCCTGTGCACTTTACCTGCGATTTTGAACCATACATTTTGTATGTATCAAGTTGCATCGCATCCAAAACAAAATGGTGCAGGGCCCTTTTTTTTTCCCCTCGCACCTGAATCACATTGCATGGGTGTTCACACCCACGTGATGCAATTCTGGCAATCGCACTGCATTTTGTGATCTGTTTCGGGATGTCCTTAATCCAATTTTGACACCTGCAGCAGATCACATGGACGCTGTGCAATTGGCAAGCAGTGCAACGCGTTGCAAGGAAAAGTAGCAAATCTTGTGCATTTCCCGCTTCGCATCAGTGTGAACCAGGGCTGAGTGAACGTACATTGTTTCTTCAAGCCCTGATTAAGAGCTTGTAGAACGAAGCAAAGCCTTCAAAATGCATGGACTTCTGTAAATAATAGGTCATTAAAATACATTTATATCTGGGCCTGAATATTACAGCGTCTTGCTTTAATTTTAGACTCCTCTAAATCACAAGCCAAGGTGATCAATTCTGTCTAATTTATTCATAAATAATATAGAGGATGGGATAAACAGCTCTAGCTTAATATTTGTGGATGATACAAAGTTAAGCAGGACAATAACGTCTGTGCAGGATGTGGTACCTTTCAAGAAGACTTAAATAAAATAATGGTTTGGGCAACTACAGTACATGACAAATGAGGTTTATTGTTAAAAAATGTAAAGTAATGCATTTGGGTGCTAAAAATGCAAACATAATTTATTCACTAGGGGGAGAACCTATGGGGGAAACTAAGATGGAAGAGGCCCTTGGGGTCCTAGTAGATGACAGGCTCAGCAATGGCATACAAGGCCAGGCCGCTGCAAGCAAAGCCAACAGAATATTTGCATGTATTAACCACTTAAGCCCCGGAGCATTTGGCTGCTGAAAGACCAGGGCCTATTTTGCGATTCGGCACTGCGTGACTTTAACGGACAATTGCCGACGCTGTACCCAAATGAAATTGACATCCTTTTTTCCCCACAAACAGAGCTTTCTTATGGTGGTATTTGATCACTTTTGCAATTTTTATTTTTTGCGCTATAAACAAAAAAAGAGCGACAATTTTGAAAAAAATAATATTTTTCACATTTGTTTATACGAAATTCTCCAAAAAAAATGTAAAAATCAAAATTTTCAAACATTTTAGGCCAATTTGTTTTCTGCTACATATTTTTGGTAAAGAAAATCACAATAAGCGGATTTTGATTGGTTTGCGCAAAAGTTATTGCGTTTACTAACTACGGGAAAGATTTATGTCATTTTTATTGTTTTTTTTTTTTTTTTTTTTTTTATTTAACGAGTAATGGCGGTGATCTGCGATTTTTTTTTTTGCGGGACTGCAACATTGCTGCGGACAGATCGGATCCCCGACTGACATTTTTTACACTTTTGGGGGTACCAGTGACATTACTACAATAATCAGTGCTATAAATATGCACGGTTACTGTAAAAATGACACTGGCAGGGAAGGGGTTAACTTTATTAGAGATCCAGGGGTTAAGTGTGTCCCTAGGGGCATGCTTCTAACTGTCAAGGGGCGTGGCTTTTGATGTAACCACAGAGACATACAATCCTACATAGCAGGATCGTACAGTCTCTGCAGTTACATCAGGGAGAATGACAGACGGCTTTGTTTACATCAGCCGCCTGCCTTTCCTCCCTCTACAGCGGGAGATCACAAATGACAGGCGGACATCGGAGCCGCCGGTCACTCGCACGGGGATGTCAGGGAAGGAGTGGGGGCGGGACCACGCCTCCGGCGGCAGGCGCTTGCCCCCTATTGGCTCGTGGGCGAGTGACGTACCGTTACCTCACTTTGCCCAGGAGGGGCTGACCACCGCAGTATATGTACTTGCGACGGTCGGCAAGTGGTTAAAAAGGGATTTACTCCAGAGATAAAAAGGAGAATTCTCAGACTCTACAAGACTCTGGTCCGGCCACATCTGGAGCATACCGTCTAGTTCTGGGCTCCGGTCCTCAGAAAGGATGTGCTGGAACTGGAGGGAGTCCAGAGAAGAGCCACAAAGCTAATAAAAAGACTGGAGGACATCAGCTATAAGGAAAGACTACAAGCATTGATCTTCTCTCTGGAGAGGAGACGCTTGAGAGGAGATATGATATCAATGTACAAATTCTGTACTGGTGACCCTAGCATAGGGATCAAACTTTTCATTGAAAGGGAATTTAAAAAAGACACGCAGGCATTTACTGGAATTGGAAGAGAAGCGGTTTACCCTTAAACTGTGTAAGGGATTCTTTACTGTCAGAGCGGTAAGGATGTGGAATTCTCTTCCACAAGCAGTGGCATCAGCAGGGAGCGTCAATCGTTTAAGAAAATGATTAGATGGGCACCTTAGCGATCACAACATACAGGGATATACAATGTATTATTGACAAACCCACACACACACACACTACAGGTTGAACTGGATGGACTGATGTCTTTTTTCAGCCTTACCGACTATGTAACTATGGAAATTCTTTGGTGTGTAAAAGTTGACAGATCAATATCTGGATATCTCATTGATACTACCATTATATATATATATATATATATATATATATATATATATATATAAACAACATGTAGGATTTCTGTGACTTATCTAAGCAATAAAAGCCTGACATGAATTCTCATTTTCATCACTAGATCTAAAACTACAAAAATTGGCTTTACACACACTATTTAGTCTCGGTTCACACTAGGTCGCTCCGACTTCGGGGGGGGGGGGGGACCTGTGAAGTTGCGTGCAACGCGACTTCGGCGCGACTTGCACGGACTTCATATAATGAATGTCTATGCAGGTCGCCCCAAAGTAGTACAGGACCCTTTTTCTAATTCGGAGCGACTTGTGTCGCTCCTATTAGAACGGGTCCTGTAGCACTGCATGGACCGCGACTTGTCAGGCTGACCAAGTCGCCTGACAAGTCGCGGTAGTGTGAATGGACACTTAGACTTTCTCCTGACTTGTATTTTTTTTTCTTTTGTTAAATTGTAGGCCTGAAGAAGACCCCCAAAACACATACAGTAATAATAAATACCATCTAATATTTTGCTTGCTCATTGACTTATCCTTTAGTCCCCCTAAATTTTGAAGTATTTAAAGCGTGTGGCCCTTAGTAAAAAATTTAGATTTCACAAAATCTCCCTTAATAAACTGAGATTTCACAAGAGACCAACTTTATTTTCATGGGATTCAGTCACAATTTAAATTATATATTACCCCAATGCTATTTTCTACATGACCTTCACATTTTTTCACGCCTATTGTCCCATATCTTCAAAAAACTGATTTTAAATACAATTTTTTACATTCTCCCTCTAGTGGTCATGTCTATATCGAGGAATGGGATTAGCATCCCTGCTGAAGAACCTCTGAGAAAGATTTAAATAGGTAAAAAGTTTTTTACGAATGATGAACATTTAAAGTAGTTATTCAGAAAAGAATATATCCATTGCATGTTCATCAACTTTACATTTTTGGAAAGTAAAAAGCTGCTACACGTAGCGTTCACCATATTTATAAAGCAGAGATTGTTACAAGATTGATTTGATAACATTCAGCTCCAGTTGATTGTTATTTTCTTTTGGATACATTGAGGAAGGTTTAGATCAGGGGTGTCTAACTCAATTTCATTGCGGGCCACATCACCATTATGGTCGCCCTCGGAAAGCCAGTTCCATCTGTAGTCCACCACTATCAGAAGTCAAGGGCCCCCACCCTCCCGGGCCCCCACCCTCCCTTATATTACAGGGCACCCCATTTACCGTGTTCTCCTACTGGGAAGAAGCTGGAGGCAGAGCTGGGAAGCAGCAACTGCAGGGTCTGGAGGAGGGCTGGAGTCAGCTGCCGGAGTCTGCTGAATGCTGAGACCAGTGGAGGCAGAGAGAAGTGGCTGCACAGAGAGGTGCAAGATCTGTAGGAGGAGTTGTGACCTCCTCTCTGCTGCCAACTGCTGAGTTGGGGGGGGGGGGGTGGTCCTCTCTGCAGCTGCAGGGGGCAGCACAGGATCTGGCAGAGGAGTTCTGTCCTCTCTGCTGCCGTCTGCTGAGACAAGGTGGGGGCAGAGATGAAGGAGATGCAGCTGCTGCAGGAGAGGTGCAAGGGCCACATGAAATGGCCTGGAGGGCCAGATTCGGCTGCAGGCCTTGTGTTTGACACCTGTGGTTTAGAGCATATCAAGGTTTTGTTTTGCTGTTCATGTTCCTTTTAAGGGAATATTTCACTATTTCACTACTTAAGGACCGGAAGTGATGGGAATTCTCTCCAATGGGGACACATTAAACAAATACATTTTTTTAGCAGACCGAGGAAGGGTTAGAACATCTAATATTTTTAATTTAAATTTGTTCCTTCTGCTCCAGTAGTTCCAGCATCCCCCATTTTCCGTACAGGCGTCACAGGAATGGGACTTTGGGAGACAGGACACCGCATCATGGGGGGGGGGGGGCTACAAGAAGAAAGACAGCCGGCCCCGCACAGAGCTGCATTAGGGGGTACGCGCTACCTGTGGATGGCGCTAATATCCCAGGAAGCTGCAGGAGCTTGGGGTCTAGGCGAGAAACCTAAAGTGGGGGACTGTATGCAGATTTTTTTTTTTGCAATTCTATGAAAAGGAAGAGAGAAGGATTCATATTAGGTGAAGTAGAAGTAGTGAAGGCTTATTTTTAAAACAGACCCCCCCCCCCCCTCTTCTTTCCTTTTCCCAGGAGCAAACTACAGAAGCAAGGGCATTGACGTGGCCAGGTCATGTGACCCACCCACTGCCTCTCTGTTGGACCCGTGTTAACGCGGCAAGTCCGCGGCTGCTATTAGTGCACTGGAATTATAGATAGCTTTTAAAAAGGTATCGATCAATATCTACATTAACTTTCAATTAGGGAACTTGGAGTTTACGGCTTTGTATGTTCGATGAATAAATGATACATCACACATTACTACAAGCTAGACGTAAAAAGCTCCTTCAGCACAAAAAAAAGAACATGGTTTATGGGTCTTGCTAGAAGACCTGCTTATTTATTAAAGACAAAATGCACCCCTTTTACTGTCAAGATCTACTTCATGTATTTTTTAATATGTTACCAGAATATTGTACAAATATTTATTGAACAGATGGCAAAAAATTATTCTATATGTGGAAAATTTCCCCTGCAAAAGGCAAAGTTCTATATGTATCATCAAGAGACTTAGAACATCACCCACTGATGCTCCATAAGAACATCACCCACTGATAGTCCCCTCCATAGTGACATGATGGCATCACGCAGTTGCTGCAGATTGGTCGGCTGCACATCCATGATGCGAACCTCCTGTTCCTCCACATCCCAAAGGTGCTCTATTGGATTGATATCTGCTGGCTGTGGAGACCATTGGAGTACTGTGACCTCATGTGTCTTGTTCAAGAAGTGTTGAGATGATTTGAGCTTTGTGACACGGTGCATTATCCTGCTGGAAGGAGCCATCAGAAGATGGGGACACTGTAGTCATAAAGAGATGGACATGGTCAGCAACAATACTCAAGTAGGCCGTGACCTTCAAATGATGTTCAATTGGTACTAAGGGGCCCAAAAGGCGTCAAGAAAATATCTCCCGCACCATTGCACCACCACCACCACCAGCCTGAACCGTTGATACAAGGCAGGATGGATCCATGCTTTCATGTTGTTTACGCCAAATTCTGACCCTACCATCTGAATATCACCGCTGAAATCAAGACTCAGACCAGGCAATGTTTTTCTAATCTTCTATTGTCCAATTTTGATGAGCCTGTGTGAATTGTAGCCTCAGTTTCCTGTTCTTAGCTGATAGAAGGGCCACCCGGTGTGGTCTTCTGCTGCTGTGGCCCATCTGCTTCAAGGTCCAATGTGTTGTGCGTTCAGAGATCGTATTCTGCATACCTTGGTTGTAATGAGTGGTTATTTGAGTTATTGTTGCCTTTCTATCATCTCTAACCAGTCTGCCCATTCTTCTTTGACCTCAACAAGGTATTTTTCTCAACAGAAATGCCAGTGCCACTCACTGGATATTTTCTCTTTTTCGGACCAGTCTCCGTAAACCCGAGAGATGGTTGTGTGTGAAAATCCCAGTAAATCAGTGTTTTTTTTTTTTAAATACTCAGACCAGCCCATCTGGCACCAACAACCATACCACGTTCAAAGTCCCTTAAATCCCACACATACATATACACTGCTCCAAAAATAAAAATAAAAAAAAGGAACACAAAGGGGAGGACAGCACTCTTTCTATAGATCCTGTTCTCTCTCTGTGCAGCCACTGCACCCATCTCCCCTTGTCTCTGTGCAGCCACTGCACCCCTCTCCCCTGTTCTCAACATTTAGAAGACTCTGAAAGCTAACTCCAGGTCTCCTCTGCTCCTCCTCCAGACCCTTCACTTTCTGCTTCCCAACTCTGCCACTCACTTGTTCCCAACAGCAGCACAATCTAAGGGCAGTGCACTGTGATGTAAGGGAGGGTGGGGGACTCTTAACATCTAAATGTAATGGAGTGTGGGGTGCTCTGGACATCTAGGCTTACAGATACAACCGGCCATAATGCTGATGCGGCCCACAATGAAATCAAGTTTGACACCCCCGATATAGCTTCATTACATCAAGCATTTTGTTAGTTTAATTTTGACGATTATGGCTTACAGCTAGTGAAAACCCAATATTCAGTATCTCAGAAAATTAGAATATTTTGAAAAATTTCAATACTGTAGACTGATGGTGTCACACTAATCAGCTAACTAAAAACCCGTAAAAAGGTTTCCTGCGCCTTTAAATTGTCTCTCAGTCTGGTTCGGTAGGTTACACAATCATGGGGAAGACTGCTGACTTGATAGTTGTCCAGAAGACAGTCATTGACACCCACAAGGAGGGTAAGTCACAAAAGGTCATTGCTATAGAAGATGGCTGTTCACGGACTGCTGTATCCAAGCATATTAATAGAAGGTTTAGTGGAAGGAAAGTGTGGTATAAAAAAAAAGGTGCACAACAGGGATAAACCACAGCCTTGAAAGGATTCACAAAGGAGATTCACAAGGAGTGGTGTCAGTGCTTCAAGAGTCACCACACACAGACGTATCCAGGACATGGGCTACAACTGTCACATTCCTTGTGCCAAGCCACTCCAGAACCATCTTACCTGGGCTAAAGAGAAAAAAGGACTGGACTGTTGCTCAGTGATCCAAAGTCCTGTATTTGGATGAAAGTTAATTTTTCATTTGGAAATCAAGGTTCCAGAGTCTGGAGGAAGAGTGGAGAGGCACAGAATCCAAGTTGAACGAGGTCCAGTGTGAAGTTTGCGCAGTCACAGATTTGGGGATCCATGTCATCTGCTGGTGTTGGTCCACTGTGTGTCATCAAGTTCAATGTCAGTGCAGCACTCTACCAGGAAATTCTAGAGCACTTCATGATTCCCTCTGCTGACCAGCTTTATGGAGATAGAGATGCTGATTTAATTTTTCCAGCAGGACCTCCCCACAATGCCATAACTACCAATACCTGGTCACATGTGTTCATGGTATCACTCCCCTGACCTAAACCCATAGAGAATCTGTGGGGTATTGTCAAGAGGAAGATGAGAGACACAGGATCCAATAATGCAGATGAGCTGAAGGCCGCTATCAAAGCAACCTGGACTTCTGTAACACCTCAGCGGTGTCACAGGCTGATCGCCTCCATGCCACGCCGCATTGATGCAGTAATTAATGCAAAAGGAGTCCCAACCAAGTATTGAGTGCATACTATAGTGTACATGGGCATACTTTTCAGTAAGCAAACATTTCTGTATTACGTTTTTAATTTTCTTTATTGGTCTTATGTAATATTCTAATTTTCTGATATACTGAATTTTGGGTTTTCACTAGCTGTAAGCAATAATCATCTAAATTAAAAGAAAGAAATGCTTGAACTATATCACTCGGCATGTAATGAATCTATACAATATAGGCGTTTCACTTTCTGAATTGATTAGTAGAATAAAATTAACTTTTTGATGATATTCTAATTTTTTGAGATGCACACAATAATATATATATATATATTTATATTATTTACTTATTTATTTTACTTAGATTAGGGATAGACCGATTATCGCCAAGGCCGATATATCGGTGGCCAATATGCACTTTCCCCAATATATTGGTATTGGCTCTGGAACTGGCCGATGTTGCCGATATTTTTGTGACGTCATTCTGCTTTCTTAGGCCACATCCCTCGCCTTGGAAAGCCTTGTCTGGAGTCGGGACTAGTCTCGCGGGAGTGTATTACAGCCATACATCCACAGGTACTGTACCTGCCAGTCACAGGCACTGTTCCAGCCAGTCACAGGCACTGTTCCAGCCAGACACCTACAGCCCCTGAAACAGCCACCCACCCACCACAGGGTGCCAGCCAGCAACCCACAGACAGGGTGCCAGACAGCCAGCCACCCACAGGCCCTGTACCAGCCAGCCACCCACCCACAGACAGGGTGCCAGACACCCACAGGCACTGTACCTGCCAGTCACAGGCACTGTTCCAGCCAGTCACCTACAGCCCCTGTAACAGCCACCCACCCACCACAGGGTGCCAGCCAGCCAGCCACCCACAGGCCCTGTACCAGCCAGCCACCCACCACAGGGTGCTAGCAAGCCAGCCAGCAATCATTAAACAAAAATTAACATGTTCAGTACCAGATTTGTGTAAAAAATTTGTCTTATTTTTCAAACCTTTAAATGTACAAAATATCGGCCCATAATGGCTGATACTGATATGTTGTGACCAAAATATCGGTATCGGCCCTGAAAAAAACATATTGGTCTATACCTAATATATACAATTTTTTTTCTATACACACATAAACAGTATACATACACAAACAGTACATAAATTCATGTAGTAGTAAGAATATTCCAGAAAGAAGAAGCAACAAGTATCAAAGAAGATCCGTCACATACAAAAACACCTGTGTGTGAAGCCTCAGATGGAGGCTTAGGATCTCAGATGTCAAGGCCACCTACTAGCTTCAGCTAACTCACAATATAGGTGGACAGAATGATCATCACTGCTCTGTGGCCTGGTGCTCAGAGAAGGAAGGCTTCAGTCAGAGCCTTCTTACACAGACATGGGGTGCCCCAAGTCAATATCCCTTTAATTTTTTAGTAACAGCAACTCTGGCATATGAAGCTCTTCTCAAGAGGATCTGGGCCCTAGCGATGACCTTCTAAACATAGTTTAGTGAAGGAGTCACATCCTGCTCCCAGGAAATGTATTTATAGGAAGAGATATCCCATACAGCGCCAGAGAATTATCAGCCCCTTGACTTACAGTACTTCAATTATAATGTCAGAGGACACTTGTTTTTAGCCCTTGAATGGATTTTGACAGGCTGAATACATTTAGATTATAATTTTATATCATAATGATGGTCAGTATAATGCCAGGAGAAAAAAAGGGAACGCACAGGACTCATGGCAGAAACTTGTTTTTAAAAATATCAGAAGCAGTGCAGTCTGCTTCAAAAAGCAGAATGAACCGGGTGCATGAAACCAGATGCTGCTCCAGCTCATGCACCACTGACTGCTCTCTACTTTACTCACTTCTCACCATTGACTGCAATCCACTTCAGCTCAGTAATCGGTTTACATTTTTATAACTGTGTAGGCTTTCCCATAAAAGAGTTATTTATCACCTTATTTAGCCAGATCTACAGTCCAATTCTGACTTTTTAGCATGAGAGGCAGGGGATCAAAGATCAGCTGAAATAAGTGACAGATGCTACATGGTCAACTGCCTAACCTCACGCCCAGTCTACAACTTCCTAAAAATGTAACTTTTTTTTGCAGAGAAAAAAAAAAAAAAAACATTTCCCTCTGGTTGATCTCTGTACATTACAAGGATTTTAATAAACTTTGTTGCAGATTCCTACCTTTTGATATTATGAAGAAATCGCTGTTTGACTATGTCCATGTGCTTACTGAATCTGCATGGGAGTGGTTTTATAATTATCAATCAGCTGCTGTACCTACAGGTCTCTAATAAGGAAAGTGTCTGGGTCTGCATCCCTTAACCACTTTACCACCGGAGGATTTTGCTGTCTTCCGTCCAGGCCACTTTTTGCGATTCGGCGCTGTGCTACTTCAACTGACAATTGCGCGGTCGTGCGACGCCGTACCCAAACGAAATTTACGTCCTTTTTTTCCCACAAACAGAGCTTTCTTTTGGTGGTATTTGATCACCTGTGCGATTTTTACTTTTTGCGCTATAAACAAAAAAAGAGCGTTTATTTTGAAAAAATAACAATATTTTTAACATTTTTTTATATGAAATTCCCCCCAAAAAAGATGTAAAAACCAATTTTTTAAAAATTTTTTGGCCAATTTGTTTTCTGCTACCTATGTTTGGTAAAAAAAAAAAAATCGCAATAAGCGTATTTTGATTGGTTTGCGCAAAAGTTATTGCGTTTACTAACAAAGGGAAAGATTTCTGTCATTTTTGGTGTTTTTTATTTTAACGCGTAATGGCGGCGATCTGCGATTTTTTTTGCGGGACTGCGACATTGCGGCGGACAGATCAGACCCTTGACTGACATTTTTGACACTTTTGGGGGTACCAGTGACATTACTGCAGTAATCAGTGCTATATATATGCACTGTTACTGTAAAAATGACACTGGCAGGGAAGGGGTTAATTTTATTGGAGAGGGAGGGGTTAATGTATGCCTGGTGCTTACTGACGTGTAGGGGGGGAGGTGACTGTGTGAGTCATGGACAGATCGGATGTCCAGCTATGCTGAACAGTCCGATCTGTCACTCCCTGTCACTATGGAGATCCGCCCGCTGTGTTTACACACAGCTGGCGGATCTCCAGACTCGATCCCCGACGATCGGGTAAGAGCAGCGGCGATCACCGCTGCTCCTCCCCTGACCCGACTCCCGCTGTGAATGAAAACAGCGGGAGCGAGCCTCCGGCGGCGCGCAAGCGCCGCCCAGAAGGGGGAGTGTCTGACGACGTTAATACTACGTCGTCAGACGATAACGAGCCACTCTGCCGCAGTAGTATTACTGTGAGCAGACGTAAAGTGGTTAATATGTGATTTGCCTTTGAGTGTATCTCAACAAAAATATTTTTTTTTTGCAGCGGATGCCCAAAATCGGACTTGTATCTTAGTGCAGACTTCTGGGAAAAACAGTAAGCCAATCACACAAGCAGGAAATGACATTTTCAGGGGGTGGTCTGTACTCCATCTGTGTACAGAATGCCTCTAGGTAGCCATATTGCATTTTACAGAAAATGACAGAGTTGCAGATTAAATAATGAAAGGTAATGTATTAACAATAAATTTACAATATAACTTAAAGTGGTTGTTAAACCATCTATACAAATTCAGGGAATAGTTGGTTGGGGAGGGGAAATTTTTAGGTTAATGGAACTCTCAGGGAGATCAGTGGACCTCAACATATTACTGGAGGACAACGCTAAAAAGATTTAGATTTTGTCCATTGTCGATTGGTTCTTCCTAATTAAAGTTTACTTTTTTGGCCTACAACCTTTGTAAACTCTGTGGTAAGCTCAATAGTGACCTTCAATCCTAGTCCGGTGAGTATAGACATCATATGGTAAAAAACAAACAAACAGTGGGTGGCCAGCAAGGTGGAGCTTCCAAAAACATCTATTCTTTCCCTCCGATGTGGTGGCCTTGAGGAGGTCAAAGACAAATATTCATACTTAGGCATCCACATGTAGAATCAGGTGCCTGAGACTAGTCAAATCAGAAGGGATTGTCTCTTCTTAAAGAGGTTTTCAATTTGGGTCTTAACAACTCTTATAACTAATGCCTCGTACACACGCAACGATTATCGGCCGACCGATCGGTCGACTTTTGTCCAGTGTTGTTGTGTTGGTTGAAATGTGCTCTAGACTGCACACTAATTTTCTCGGCCAACAACAACCAACTTCAGAAGTGATGTCATGTGCTGGTCTACTTTCCGTGTGTTTTTTCTTCTCTGAGCATGCCCAGTCTTGCTCATCTGATTTTTGTCTGCCGAAATCTGTACTGACTGACGGAAAATCAGCCGTTGTGTTGTTGGCCAACAAAAATTTTATAGCCTGCACACCAGATTTTATTCGGCCGAAAAGTCGCAGTCGGTTGTCGAAAGCATCATACTAACAAGCCGAAAATCGGCCAATTGGACGTTGGCCAAAAATTCACGGCCGACTATCGATGCATGTGTACGGGGCATAAGCATTGAGGTTAACCTCAAAAGTGACCTCTAATCCTAGTTCGGTGAACATGGCCATCATATGGCATAAAAGAACAGACAGTGGGTGGCCAGCAAGGTGGAGCTTCCAAAGACAATTTGTCCCTCTAATATAGTGACCCTAATATGTCTTTAATCTAAATATTCACACTTAAGCCCCATACACACGCACAGATTGTTGGCCAACCGATCGGCCGTCTTTTGTCCAGTGTTTGTTGGTTGAAATGTGCTCTAGACTTGCACTGGACTTTTGTTGGCCAACAAAAACCAACTTCAGAAGTGATGTCATGTGATGGTTGACTTTCCGTGTGTTTTTTCTTCTCTGAGCATGCCCAGTCTTGCTCATCTGATTTTTGTCTGCCGAAATCTGTACTGACTGAGGAACAATCGGCCGTTCTTTGTTGGCCAACAAAAATTTTAAATCCTGCACACCAGATTTTTTTCGGCCGAAAATTCGCAGTTGGTTGTCGGAAGCATCATACTAACAAGCCGACAATCGGCAGATCTGACATTGGCCGACAATTTACGGCCTACAATCTGTGCGTGTGTACGGGGCTTTAGGCATCCAAATGTATAATCAGGTGCCCGAGGTCAGTCCATAAAATGCATGCCCAACCATCTTCTAGTCTGGGGGTCTCCAAACTATAGCCCTCCAGTTTTTTTTAGGAACTACAATTCCCATCATGCTTAGTCAGGTCTGTGAATGTCATAGTTTTACAATGCCTCATGGGACTTGTGGTTCCACAACAGCTGGAGGGCCGTAGTTCGGAGATCCCTGCTCTAGTCTTTGGTCACTTTGGGGTTGATTTACTAGAATTGGAGAGTGCAAAATCTTGTGCAGCTGTGCATAAAAGGCCAATCAGCTTCTAACTTTAACTTGTTCAATTAGGCTTTGCCAAAAAAAAACTTGGAAGCGGATTGGTTTCTATGTAGAGCTGCACCAGATTTTGCACGCCCCAGTTTTAAGAAATCTCCCCCTTTGAGTCTACAGGTACTATAAGATTTTTAAGACAAGAGTAGTGCTATGGTCATCTACAGTTTGACTTGTCAAATATTGTACTGGCAATGCTGGCATGCATTCTTTGTATCCATGAAGTTGAAGCTTGTCCTTTCCCGCAATGAGTCAGTACGTTATATTTCCGTGGTGGGTGTGAAGAAGACATTTTACAATCACTCTTGGAGTTTGGGGCCATGGGGTGGTCTTAAGAGGCTTTTCTTCCCTAGTTTGTCTGTTGCCGCCTGTTAAAGTTAGCTGATGACACATAGATGACTTATCCAAGGTCACTTAGAGGTGACAACTTTAAGGGAATCACTTATTAGAGCCACTTGTTTTATTGTTTGACCTTGTAAACTCCTGAGTCCCTCTGCAAAAAGTCCCAGAAGACTAGAACTACACAGGAGAGGTTAGTAGCTTACTCATGCAGCTAAAATCACAAAGTAAATAAAGTTGAACTAAAGGCTAAATGCTTTAATTTTTTTCAGTTATGGAGCAGAGAATATAAGGTGTTTTTATTGCGGTTGTTGCATGCTCCCCCCTCGTTAGTAGGATTCACCCTCTCTATTTTCCCCGTTTACCATTATCACCGAGAGTAAAAGTGACAGAACAAGAAGAGACAGGAAATCTTGCAATGGGGACACTGATGAGAGAGAGAGAGAGAGAGAGAGAGAGAGAGAGAGAGAGAGAGAGAGAGAGAGAGAGAGAAAGAGAGAGAGAAAGAGAGAGAGAAAGAGAGAGAGAAAGAGAGAGAGAAAGAGAGAGAGAAAGAGAGAGAGAAAGAGAGAGAGAAAGAGAGAGAGAAAGAGAGAGAGAAAGAGAGAGAGAAAGAGAGAGAGAAAGAGAGAGAGAAAGAGAGAAAGAAAGAAAGAAAGAAAGAAAGAAAGAAAGAAAGAAAGAAAGAAAGACATTGTTCCTACAATAGAAAAAACTGAATACGTACCTCCCAACTTCTTCCAACTTGGTGGGTCCAACTTCTCCTCATATAAATACTCAAAATTCCAGCCAGTAATTGGTTGTCTTTATGTGATGTTGCATGCTACCCATGTAGCTTAATGCCCTGTACACACTATCAGATTATCTGAAGACTTTTGTCTGCAGACTTACCAAAACCATATAATATGAGGTCAAACCTAAACACTTTCAATTTGTATGCAATCCGGCAGGCCCTTGCACTACATAGAAAAGGTAAATCTGAAGACAAAAGTCTTCAGATAATCTGATAGTGTGTACAGGGCATTAGTCACTGACACCCATTTGTTCCATCTGTTTAGCAAAAAGCGGCTACTGCTTACCATCCAGCTTGGTTCACACTCCCGTGACCTGAAAGTCGGCGCAACTTACAATGCAACTTTGCCATGCGACTTGAAGTGACTTTCAAGCAACTTCAAGGAATGCTTGGGTAATCTTCCTGTAATGTTGGATCCAAATCACATCAATTAAGATGAGGATTTGACTTGGAGACAGTTTTTATTTGAGCCGGGTTCACACTACCGCGACCAGAAAGTCGCTCCATAAAGGAGCGACTTTTTAGCGTGACTCTGAAGAGACTTTAATGATAGGTGACTTTGTCTGTGGGGTAATCTTGTGCCTGGGTAATCTTTTTCTTTCTTCTTCCTGAAAAGTCTGATCACAGTCGCTTGAAAATAGATAAGGATCCGACTTAGAGGCGACTCCCATTGAAGTCTATGTGCACAAGTCGGATAGAGGTCGCCTTGAAGTAGTACAGGAACCTTTTCTGAAGTCGGAGCGACTTCAGTAGTGCATATTAAGACGGCTCTCATTCATTTAAATTGAATTTGTAATGACAAGCGACTTGGGGCGACTTGAGGGCGCACAAGTTGTGTCCCAAGTCGAAGAAGTAGTGTGAACCGGGTCTTAAAGTCTATGTTCACAAGTCGGATAGAGGTCGCCTTGAAGTAGTACAGGAACCTTTTATTAAGTCGGAGTGACTTCAGTAGTGCTAATTAAGACAGCTCCCATTAACGAACATGGGATTTCATATGTCACTCAACTTGGGGTCCCTCAAGTCGGATCCTAAGTTCCAGCAGTGTGAACCGAGCCTAAGTGCTAGCAATTTTAGTTAGTAGCACAACTGAGCTACTAAAATCTCTTTTTAGGTAGATGTAATCCCTAAATTGTTTTTTTTTTATTTCTAAAGCATTGTGTATCAATAGCATTTTTAATAAATTATATTTTTCACCCTCTAATCCATGGGTGTCCAACCTTTTGGCTTCTCTGGGCCACATTTAGTGTAGAGAAATTTTCTCGGGCCTCATATAAAATATATACTATAGTTAAGCTATACAAGTAATAAAACGCCGCCGCGCCCTTCCCACATGCCCATCTAATGCAGCTTCACCAGTGCGTGCCCATCCAATGCAGCCTCACAAGTGCATGCCCATCCAATGCAGCCTGATCAGTGCCTATCAAATGCAGTCTCACAAGTGCATGCTCATCCAATGCAGCCTGATCAGTGCCCATCCAATGTAGCCTCACCAGTGCGTGCCTATCCAATGCAGCCTGATCAGTGCCCATCCAATGTAGCCTCACCAGTGCGTGCCCATCCAATGCAGCCTCACAAGTGCATGCCCATCCAATGCAGCCTGATCAGTGCCTATCAAATGCAGTCTCACAAGTGCATGCTCATCCAATGCAGCCTGATCAGTGCCCATCCAATGTAGCCTCACCAGTGCGTGCCCATCCAATGCTGTCTGCAATGAAGAGAGAGGAGAGCCGCTGGATTACACAGAGCAGGGATCTCCCGCTTACCCGGTGTCCGCTGTCATATGAAGTCCTGCCTCCTGGACCGGCTCCTATGATAGACGTCACCAATGTGCTGTCAATCATTGACAGAGGCTCCGAGGCAGCCTCTGCCTACAGTTAGTTGGAAGCTGCTGTGGCCGTGCCCCCGACTTGACTTCCTTCCTCTCCAGCAAAAAAAAAATAATTGTCAGGGGGCAGTGGGCCGCATTGCCTGTGGTTCTGGGCCGCATGCGGCCCTCGGGCCGCAGGTTGGACATGCCTGCTCTAATCCTTTGTTGCATCTCAGTGCTGCTGATCTCCTCTAGCTTCTTTACAAACCACTCCAGCAATGGCTGCATTGCAATTTCTGGGTCAGGCTTTCCAAGAGATATCATAATAAATACTTCCACTTATTCCTGTTTATGTTCTTCCAGCATGGCTTCTCTTTTCTTAATGGGTTATAAGCTCTTCCACCTTTAGTTTTACTAATCCAACACTTAAAATTTATGTTAACCCAATCGCTAAAATCTCATAAGCGTTTGGAGGTTAATGTTCGTTTTAATTCAAATAATATCTGGTGATCCTTCCATGAAGCACTTCTTGTTATAAAGTGACAAAGCTCTGTATAATTCTACCAGTTGGGCTCCTGCGTTGTCACACGAGTTTCTAAAGGAAACAAATAACCATTTCAACACATGGTATTGTAGCACTGCCCCCTACAGAGCTGCTGAGAATTACACTTCTTGGGTTCCCCTGGGTTACCATTAGCAACTGACAGCAGATACACTGCATTAAAAGTTCTTGGCTCAGACAATCAGTCCAGGGGATTTGGTTTTTGTGTTTTATTTAGAACTGGGATGGGAGGGGTACTCCAACTAGTAAATTAATTATGCCCAATTCTGAGGACAACTGACTGTCGAATGCGGCAAAACCGCTGCTTCACCTTGCCACTGAAGTGAAGTTAAATTGACCGTTCCTGTTTGAATATTCTCTTCAGGGTTAACAACTTGGCACCCCTTTATGCTCACTGCCTGTGTGCTGACACCTGTCCACTGGAGTGGTCCCCTTCCTGGGCAGACCGGTTGGCAAGCTCCCCTGTACTCTTGGACACTGTTTTTCCCAGAGTTGATCTGCCTTCACCTCCACAGTCAGCTTCACTGGACCTCTGGGTTCCGCCACACCACTGGTTCACTAGGCCGACTGCCTACGACCACCCTCACAGCTGCAGAAGAGGAGACAACCGTCACCCTCCTTCTGGGACTTGGCTTTCCGTCCAAAGACCCCCTGCCACATGTGCCCTTGGCTTTTATAACGTATCCCAGGATGCACCACTGCTTGTGCTAACCCACTGAGATAGTTACAAAAGCCTGTGTGTCACTTGCTGGGTTTCCTCCACTGTCCAACAGGCTCCCCTATTGGATGCAGTGGGGACACTCCCTCAGCCCAGATGAATTACACCCTGGGCACATGCAACAGGCCTAACTATAAATCAGGCTCTCCTAATAAGCAGACAGAGCAACTATACTTTCTCTGCCTAGCACCTACCTAGGAGGGTGCTACAGTATGTAAACATGGTTAACTGTTGTTATCAGGAAACGCACCCTGACAAATGCCAATGGAGTGCATGTAGAGACAAGAAGTAGCTGCTGGAGATCAGTAGCACTGGGATGCAACAAAGAATGAAAAAAAGGTGAAAACAAGTCTAGGGACCTTGCCCTAAAGGCAGAGGTCTCCAAACATTCTAAAAAAAAGGGCCAGTTTACTGTCCTTCAGATTTTAAGGGGACCAGAATGTGGCCATTGGGAGTAGAAATTGTCACGGTGTCAGTGGGAGTAAATAAAGCATCTTTGGGATTAGGGGGAGAAATAGCGCCCCATCATTGGTCTCAGTGGGAGGAATAGTGCCCCATCATTGGTCTCAGTGGGAGGAATAGTGCCCCATCATTGGTCTCAGTGGGAGGAATAGTGCCCCATCATTGGTCTCAGTGGGAGGAATAGCGCCCCATCATTGGTCTCAGTGGGAGGAATAGTGCCCCATCATTGGTCTCAGTGGGAGGAATAGTGCCCCATCATTGGTCTCAGTGGGATGAATAGTGCCCCATCATTGACATCAGTGGGATGAATAGTGCCCCATCATTGGTGTCAGTGGGAGGAATAGTGCTCCATCATTGGTATCAGTGGGAGGAAAAGTACCCAAAAGGGCTGGACAAAAGCAAAGGGCCGCAGTTTGGAGACCACTGCCCTAAGGTTTTACCCACACCTGCCAGGAGTGTGTGTAAAATTGACAAGCCAAATACAGTGGCTGGCAGTTTTTTAATAATTAATCACACTTAACTGCGCTAAATAAAACAATAGACTCGATAAGCTGAAACTTTAGGCCCCTTTCACACGGGCTTTCCGATCCAATCTGCCTGTTAGTTTTTCAGGCGGACCGGATCAGATGCTCCATTTATCCCTATGGAGCAGCAGATGTCAGCACTGACATCTCCTCTGACACCCGCTGCTATCCGATCCAATCCAGTCCATGAAATCCGGACGGATGGGAACCTTATTTTCCATCCAGCTGGAGGATCGGATAAGATCGGATAAAAACGGACAGGCGGTCCCTTCTCATCCGATCTCCCCAAAGAGGAGAGCGGGACTCTGAGAGCTCCGTCTCTGCACACAGAGCGGAGACGGAGCAGTCATCTGCCTGGTCAGCGGGGGATCGGCGGATCGATCTCAACTGAGCAAAATGGACTCCATCGGGCGCACCGCACATGTGAAAGGAGCCTTACAGTGAGATACCACCACATATACAAGTACAAAAACAAAAGCTGAGCTATAATAAATGAATACCGAATAGTGAATGATAAATAATATTATCTATAACTAAGTGAGAAATTATACAATAAAGTGCTAAGTGAATACACCATATGTAGTCCAAAAGATAGTGAAAATAAAATATAATATTAAAAGTCCAAATCAGTGAAGAGTAAACTGGGTTCCAACTGTAGACGAAATAAAATATGTGAAGTAGGGAGTAAACTTCCACCACCACACCAATAACCTGCTTACCAGAAAGAGTGACCCCAAAGGGTCAAACATGCCAGAGGTAAGCAGATGTTATAGTAACAAGTGGACCTCTCCTCTGTAGCCCTTTAAATGGTATTCAGCTTGGCACTGGATGATCTCCAAAAAAATACAACGAAGAGCGCTATAGTGTAAAATAGGAAGGTCATTTATTGTAAAAAAAAAAAAAAAAAAAAAAAAAAAATAGGGTATTATTGCACTTACAGCAAGCTAAGAACATTAAACGCTGGACGGTTATACACAGCGCCCATCCCTCCAGGGTCTCCGCAACATTCAGCGACGTCAGCATGTTGCGAACCCAACGCACCCCCGCAGAGATGTATAGTAACTAAGTAGAACTACTTCACTACTGTACTTAAGTACCGAAAGGCGGTATCTGTACTTTCCTGGAGTATAATTTTTTTCTCCTACTTCCACTTTTACTTCACTACATTTTTTCAATGATTTCAATACTTCTACTCCAATATTTTTTTTTGTGCTGCATAGTTACTCGTTACAATTATAAAAATTACCACTGCCAGAACAGTAGATGGCAGGTTTCATGAAGCTCAAAACATGTGTATTATCAGTGCATACGAAAATAAAAGCTACTGTATGTATAAATAAAAGCTGCATTTGAAATAATAAACAATATGATGTTCAAACTTTTGACTTCTTTCTTTAATAACTACATAACACAGTACTTGTACTTTTACTTTCAGTACTTGAGTAGCAATTTTTTTCCAAAACTACTGGTACTTTTACTTTCAGTACTTGAGTAGCAAAATTAAAAAAAAAAAAAAAGACTTGTAATACTTAAGTACAAAAAATGTTGAATACTTTAGTACTTCTACTCAAGTCACTTTTTGATTGAGCACTTCCACTTCTACTCAAGTCACTTTTTGCTCGAGCACTCAAGTATGGGTTTCTAGTACTTTATACAACTCTGCACCCCCGTCACAAACGACGTTGTCCTGGGGCAGAGTGGTTCTATTAGAGTCGGTTCACACTAAGGCGACACGACTCTGTACTACTTCAGGGGCGACTTGTGCATTCCCATGCACCACGACTTCCATGGACTTCATATAATGGAAGTCTATGCAAGTCGCTCCGAGGTCGCCCCGAAGTAGTACAGGAACCTTTTTCTAAGTCGGAAACGACTTGTGTCGCTCCTATTAGAACGGGTCCTGTAGCGGTCAATAGATCGCGAGGGAGCGCGACTTGTCAGGCTGACAAGTCGCGCTAGTGTGGACCGGGACTTACACTGAATGGGTTCACCCCAGTGTGAAACGAGCCCAAATGTTGCAATCAAAACATAGTTACATAGTTAATCTGGCTGAAAAAAGACACAAGTCCATCTAATTCAACCAATAAAAGTACATATAGAAGGAAAAGTCCGGTGTTCCATATACACCTTGAAGCTATGATTAAGTACCAGTTGAGGTGCGAAACGCGTTAGATTTACCCTGTTTTACCACCGCTCACTGTATGATTCATCATTTTATCACTTTGAATAAAAAGGTGTTTGCATCGGAGCGCTGCTATCCAATCCAGTTTCTTCTATGTGTTCCTGTTGCAAACAGGGCCGACACCGATCCATTCTCAGAGTAACAAAGGAGGCGATTCTTTCCTGGAGCAATACTCTATTCCTGTCCAATCGTTGCAATCAATGCATATAAAAGGTGAAATCATATGTGTGCTTCCCAAAAATGGCACATCAAAAACGTATATAAGCACACCTCCCAACTTTTTGTGATAGGAATGAGGGACACCTATTGGCAAAAGATTGTAGGCATAGGACACACCCCTGCCACGCCCCCTTAAAGGAGAATTATACAATTGTAATGGTCAGTTAAACCCAAACGTGCTTTATTTTAAACCATTACTATTCCTTTATATTGGGTTTTGGAATTTACAAATGCAGCAATTTATAAATTGGATGAAAGGTTTAGCCACACCT